>NW_022301606.1:0-9405 GCF_002776525.5 Piliocolobus tephrosceles | reverse complement strand
AATTTTTGTATTTTTAGTAGAGACGAGGTTTCACCATGTTGGTCAGATTGGTCTCAAACTCTTGACCTCAGGCAATCCGCACACCTCAGCCTCCCAAAGTGTCGGGATTACAGGCGTGAGCCACCACGCCCGGCTTCACTGCCCGTTTTTATGTCAGGGATTTGTTGGTGAGACCCTGTCCTACAGAAGGTGCCGCATTCTGGATATGGCCAATTGTGTTCCTGTCGTTTCGTTTAACACAAAGATGAGAATATTCTTGTCTCTTTTTTTTTTTTTTTTTTTTTTGAGGCGGAGTCTCGCTCTGTCGCCCGGACTGGAGTGCAGTGGCCAGATCTCAGCTCACTGCAAGCTCCGCCTCCTGGGTTTATGCCATTCTCCTGCCTCAGCCTCCCGAGTAGCTGGGACTACAGGCGCCCGCCACCTCGCCCGGCTAGTTTTTTTTGTATTTTTAGTAGAGACGGGGTTTCACCGTGTTAGCCAGGATGGTCTCGATCTCCTGACCTCGTGATCCGCCCGTCTTGGCCTCCCAAAGTGCTGGGATTACAGGCTTGAGCCACCGCGCCCGGCCATTCTTGTCTCTTTTACTTAGAACTAGAGGAAATCTGTTTGGCGCAAGATTTCTGTGATTCCCGTAGGTCAGAGGGTGTCTGTATTTTAAATTTTGACTTGTGCTGCTGAAAAGGTTGCACTAATTTACAGGCCCCTGACCCTGTATGCAAATGCCGTTCCCACCCCAGCCATAAGCAGAATCAACCCTTAATGTGATCTTTTAGTATTTTTAATAGAGACAGGGTCTTGCTCTGTTGTCCAGAACTACTCCTGGGCTCAATCGATTCTCTCACCTGGGCCTCCCAAATTGTTGGGATACAGGCATGAGCCACTGAGCCTGGCCTACTCTGATCTTTTTAAAATTCTTTCAGTTTTTTTGAGACAGGGACTTGCTCTATCACCCAGGCTGGAGTGGAGTGGCATAATCATGACTCATTGCAGCCTTGACCTCCCAGGCTCAAGTGATCCTCTCACCACAGCCTCCCAAGTAGCTGAGACTACAGGAGCGTCCCACCATGCCCAGCTAATTTTTATTTTTATTTTTATTTTTGAGATGTAGTCTTGCTCTGTTGCCAGGCTGGAGTGCATTGGTACCATCTCGGCTCACTGCAACCTCCGACTCCCTGGTTCAAGCAATTCTCCTGCCTCAGCCTCCCGAGTAGCTGGGGCTACAGGCATGTGCCACGACGCTTAGCTACTTTTTGTATTTTTAGTAGAGACAGGGTTTCACCGTGTTGGCCAGGATTGTCTCAATCTCCTGACCTTGTGATCTGCCCACCTCGGCCTCCCAAAATGCTGGGATTACAGGCGTGAGCCACTGCATTGGGTCTCCCAGCTAATTTTTATATTTTTTGTAGATACGGGGTTTTGTCATGTTGCCCAGGCTGGTCTCAAATTCCTGGGCTCACCTGGGCTTCCCAAAGTGCTGGGATTACAGCCAAGAGCCACCGTGCCCAACCTATTGTGATTTTTTTTTTTTTTTTTTTGAGGCAGAGTCTCTCTGTGTCACCAGGCTGGAGTGCAGGGGTGCGATCTCGGTTCGCTACAACCTCTGCCTCCCGGGTTCAAGTGCCTCAGCCTCCCAAGTAGCTGGGACTACTCCAGCCACCCCGCCCGGACCTCCTGATCCGCCTGCCTCGGTCTCCAAAAGTGCTGGGATTACAGGCGTGAACCACCGCGCCAGACCATTTTTCATATGTGGTAATTCCACTTCTGGCCACAAGAGGCCACCAACGCCCAGTATGCTGGACCCAAGGGGCCCCTCATAGGCTGGCTGGCTTGGCATGGGCTCCCCTCTTGGGAGGCGGGGATGGGACTATTGTTCCAGGAAACACCTCAAGTCCTATGATCAGGAGAAGGGGAGTGGGGCTGACAGGGCAGGATTGGACAAGAGGCTGTGCATGTCAGAGAAGGGCTGGGCTGAATTTCAGACCTGGTGGTCGGCTCCTGGAAATTCGAGCACTGAACCTTTCTGTAATTAAAAATGCATGGTATTTAAAGCTGCCAGCTATCGTTATGGCAGCAGGTGTGCCTGCAAACACACTTCTTCCCACCCCTGCTATGCACAACACACACACACACACATACACACACACACAGAGTACAAAGATGTGGAGATGTGGTCTCTCTTTTTTGTTGGTATAATTATGTATATTTTCAGGTGCTTTTTTTGGTTGATTGAAGTATAATTTACATATGGCAAAATTCACCTATGTTAGGTGTATAGTTCTTTTTTTTTTGAGACGGAGTCTCGCTCTGTTGCCCAGGCTGAAGTGCAGTGGCGCGATTTCTGCTCAATGCAAGCTCCGCCTCCCAGGTTGACGGCCATTCTCCTGCCTCAGCCTCCCGAGTAGCTGGGACTACAGGCGCCCGCCATCTCGCCCGGCTAGTTTTTTGTATTTTTTAATAGAGACGGAGTTTCACCGTGTAGGCCAGGATGGTCTCGATCTCCCATCTCGGCCTCCCAAAGTGCTGGGATTACAGGCTTGAGCCACCGCGCCCGGCCAGGTGTATAGTTCTATAAATTTTTTTTTTTTTTTTTTTTTTTTGAGATGGAGTCTCACTGTCACCCAAGCTGGTGTGCAGGGGCACAATCTTGGCTCACTGCAACCTCCAACTCCTAGGCTCAAGCAATTCTCTTTCCTCAGCCTCCTGAGAAGCTGGGATTACAGGCACCTGACACCACACCTGGCTAATCTTTGTATTTTTAGTAGAGACAGGGTTTCCCCGTGTTGGCCAGGCTGGTCCCGAACTCCTGGCCTCAAGTGATTCACCCACCTTGGCCTCCCAAAGTGCTGGGATGACAGGCATGAGCCACCACACCTGGCCTGTTGTGGTTTAATTTGCAATTCCTCATGGCCAGTAATGTGCATCTTTTCATGTGCTCATTTGCCATCCGTGTATCTTCTTTGATAAAGTGTCTGTTCAAAAATGAGTGCATTTTGGCCGGGTGCGGTGGCTTACGCCTGTAATCCCAGCACTTTGGGAGGCCGAGGCGGGTGGATCACGAGGTCAGGAGATTGAGACCATCGTGGCTGATACAGTGAAACCCCGTCAGTCTCTACTAAAAAAAAAAAAAAAAATTAGCCGAGTGTGGTGGCGGGCACCTGTAGTCCCAGCTACTTGGGAGGCTAAGGCAGGAGAATGGCGTGAACCCGGGAGGTGGAGTTTGCAGTGAGCCGAGATGGCACCACTGCACTCCAGCCGGGGTGACAGAGCAAGACTCCATCTCAAAAAAAAAAAAAAAAAGAGTGCATTTTCTGTTTTAGAGGGGGAGTCTTCCTCTGTTGCCCAGGCTGGAGTACAGTGGCGCCATCGTAGGTCACTGTAATCTCACAGTGCTGTGTGCACAGCTGTGGTCCAAGCTACTCAAGAGGCTGAGGTAGGAGGATTGTCTGGCCTCAGGAAGTTGACACTACAATGAGCTGATTGGGCCACTGCACTCCAGCCTGGGTGACAGAGCAAGACACTGTCTTAAAAAAAAAAAAGAAAAAGAAAAAAAAGGCTGGAAACAGTGGCTCATGCCTATAATCCCAGCACTTTGGGAGGCCAAGGTGGGTGGATCACTTGAGGTCAGGAGTTCGAGAACATCCTGGCCAACATGGTACAACCCCGTCTCTACTAAAACTACAAAAATTAGCTGGGCATGGTGACATGCCTATAATCCCAGCTACTCGGGAGGCTGAGGCAGGAGAATCACTGGAACCCGGGAGGCGGAGGTTGCAGTGAGCTGAGATCATGCCACTGCACTCCAGTCTGGTGACAGAGCGAGACCTGGTATCAAAAAATCAAAACATAACAAAAACCAAAAACAACAACAAAAAAATCAATGACTTTTTTTTTTTTGTAAGTAATAACCAAACACTGGAAATAGCTCAGGTGTTGATCAACAGCAGAAAGGTTCAACAAACTATGAGACACCTATGCCCTGGAAAACCACTTGGCAATAAAAGTAAGTGAACTACAGATGCCCACAACTTGCATGGATCTCAAACACGTTCTAAGGAGTCTAGAATGATTCCATTTATTTATTTATTTATTTATTTAATTTTTTTCTTTTTTTGAGACAGAGTCTTGCTCTGCCGCCCAGGCTGGAGTGCAGTGGCACGATCTCGGCTCACCGCAAGCTCCGCCTCCCGGGTTCACACCGTTCTCCAGCCTCAGCATCCCGAGCAGCTGGGACGACAGG
The DNA here is from genome assembly GCF_002776525.5 of Piliocolobus tephrosceles. Classification (NCBI taxonomy): domain Eukaryota; kingdom Metazoa; phylum Chordata; class Mammalia; order Primates; family Cercopithecidae; genus Piliocolobus; species Piliocolobus tephrosceles. Next base: position 5,168 of record NW_022301606.1, on the reverse strand, counting down.
CGCCCGCCACCACGCCTAGCTAATTTTTTGTATTTTTAGTAGAGATGGGGTTTCACCATGTTAGCCAGGATGATCTCGATCTCCTGACCTCGTGATCCGCCCGTCTCAGCCTCCCAAAGTGCTGGGATTACGGGCGTGAGCCACCGTGCCCGGCCTGAATAATTCCATTTCTAAGAAGTTCTAGAATAGGTAAAGCTAGTCAGAACAGGCAGTGAAGATTGACTGGAACAGGCATGATGGAACTTTCTGAGATTCTTTTTCTTTTTTGAGACAGGGTCTTCCTCTGTCACCCAGGCTGGAGTGCAGTGGTGCAGTGGCATAATCATAGCTCACTGCAGCCTTGACCTCCCGGGCTCAGGTAATCCTTCTGCCTCAGCCTCCCGGCTAGCTGGGAGCACAGGCATGCCACCACACCTGGCTAATTTCTGTAGTCTTGTAGAGGCAGGGTCTCACCCTGTTGCCCAGTCTGGTCTCGATCTCCTGGGCCCAAGTGATCCACCTGCCTCAGCCTCCCGAAGTGCTAGGACTGCAGGCATGAGTCACCATACCCGCCCATCATTTTTTAAAAATGCATTTCAAAGTAGCTGGCAAACATCAAGATAAGCACTTCAGCATGCATACAATTAACTAGAGTTAAGTATGTGTTTACGGCTGCGTTTTTGGCAGGGGAAATTTACACAGCGAAATGCACAGCTTTTGAGTGAACGTTCACTGATGGCTAACAAATGCAGACACATGTGTGAACCAAAGCCCTTTAAATATATATAGAATCAGCCGGGCGCGGTGGCACATGCCTGTAATCCCAGCACTTTCAGAGGCCGTGTTGGTGGATTACCTGAGGTCAGGGTTTGAGACCAGCCCGGCCAACGTGGTGAAACCCCGTTTCTACTAAAAATACAAAAATCACCCGGGTGTGGTGGCACGTGCCTGTAATCCCAGCTACTCAGGAGGCTGAGGGAGGAGAATTGCTTGAACCCTGGAGGCAAAGGTTGCAGTGAGCCGAGATCACGCCACTGCACTCTAACCTGGGCGACAGAGTGAGACTCCGTCTCAAAAAAGGCAAAAACAGAAACAAAAACAATAACAACAACAATATATATATATATTTTCTGGCTGGGTGCAGGGATTCATGCTTTGAGAGCACTTTGGGAAGCAAAGCGGGGGTGGGGGGTGGAAATGACTTGAGGTCAGGAGTTTGAGACCATCTCAGGCAATGTGGCGAAACACCATCTCTAGTAGAAATACAAAATATTAGCTGGGGGTAGTTGCAAGACAGCACTACTGTGCTTCAGCATGGACACAGAGTGAGATTCTGTCTCAAAATTAAAAAGAAAAAAGGACTGATGAATGTATCAAGGGATAGATACATGATAGGACATGTAGGGTAAGATGCCAGTAGCAGCACCTAGGAGGTGGCCATATGTGTGTGCATGGTATAATTCTGTTAAATGTCTCTGAATGCTTGAAAAAGTACAAGATAAAAATGTTGGCAAAATTAGCTGTCAGTGATTTATCTTTCTTTTTTTGTTTGTTTCTGTTTTAGAGACAGGGTCTGGCTCTGTGGCCAAGGCTGGAGTGCAGTGACATGATCATAGCTCTCTGTAGCCTCAACCTCCTGGGCTCAAGTGATCCTCCTGACTCAGCCTCCCCAGTACCTGGGATTACAGGTGTGTGCCAACATGCCCAGCTCATTAAAAAAATTTTTTTTTGTAGAGGCTGGGCTTGGTGTCTTATGCCTATAATCCCAGCACTTTGGGAGGCCAAGGTTGGTGGATGATCTGAGGTCAGGAGTTCGAGACCAGCCTGGCCAACATGGTGAAACCCCGTCTCTACTAAAAATACAAAGGAAAAAACAAAAGAAAAAAATTAGTCAGGCATGGTGGCATGCGCCTCTGACCCCCAGCTACTTGGGAGCCTGAGCCAGAAGAATCACTTAAACTGGGGAGGCGAGGTTGCAGTGAGCAGAGATCACACCACTGCTCTCCAGCCTGGGTGACAGAGCAAGACTCCATCTCAAATAAAAAAAAAAAAATTTTTTTTTTTGTAGAGATGGGTCTTGCTGTGTTGCCCAGGCTGGTCTGAAACTCCTGGGCTGAAGGGATCCGACCCCTTCAGCCTGCAAAAGTGCCGGGATTACAGATATGAGCTACCTTGCCTCGCCTGATTTCTCTTTCTTAGTAGTACCTAAGAGAAACATGCATCTTACAGGTGATGGTGTCCTAGATCTGATGAAATATGGTGTTATTGTTAAGCTCAGCCAGGCCAGGTGCGGTGGCTTACACCTGTGATCCCAACACTTTGGGAGGCCGAGGTGGGTGGATCATTTCAGGTCAGGAGTTTGAGACCAGCCTGGCCAACATGGTGAAACCCCGTTTCGACTAAAAATACAAAAATTAGGTGGGCATGGTGGTGCACGCCTGTAAACCCAGCTTCTGGAAAGGCTGAGGCATGAGAATCGCTTGAACCCAGTAGGCAGAGGTTGCAGTCAGCCGAGATTGTGCTATTGTACTCCAGCCCGGGTGACAGAGCAAGACGACTCTCTCAAACAAAAAAAAAAAGATAAAAAGAAAAATAAAAGAAGCTCAGCAGCCAGGAATCTAGGCACTTTCCTCAGTGGCCATCAGCTATCCATTTCCTTTGAAAACTCTGGACTCTGTCTCCTGGAATCTCCATTCTCTCATCCTCCAAGTCAACACAGAACCCCTAGCTCCTGCCCTAAATGGCAGCACCACCTTTTCCAAACACGCACGCTGCACCCTCCTGTGACACTGAGTGTGTGGTTCCCCCACTCCTTCCCTCCCCGGCACCTGGAGGACAGAGGCCAGACCCCTCACTCCAATTCTAGGAAGTCCCCCAGAAGGACTGCAATCGCACCACCCTGCTGCATGCCGCTGAGCCTTTGTGGGTGCTGGTGTTTTTGTTTTGCTTTTTGTTGTGGTGTTTTTTGAGACAGAGTCTCACTCTGTCCCCCAGGCTGGAGAGCAGCGGCATGACCTGCAACCTCTGCCTCCCAGGTTCAAGCATTCAAGCTATTCTCCTGCCTCAACCTCCCAGGTAGCTGGGGGGGACTACAGGCGCGCACCACCGCACCTGGCTAATTTTTGTATTTTTAGTAGAGATGGGTTTCCCCATGTTGGCCAGGCTGGTCTCAAACTCCTGATCTCAGGTGATCCACCCGCCTTGGCCTCCCAAAGTGCTGGGATTACAGGCGTGAGCCACCGCACCCGGCCCACTCTTGACCTCTTTTGTTGTTGTTTTTGTTGTGTAGATCAAGCCGCGACATCCCTGAATAGCTGTCAATCCATTAGGAATACCACTAGGTCTATTTCCCATTGTCACAGATTGCTTGGGGTTAGGACACCATGGTTCTCATTCCAGCATTGCCACCCATAGTATGATCAGTGTATTTCTCTCACCTCTGATGGCTAAGTGCTACCTCTTGGAATTTATTTATTTATTATTATGATGATTTTTGTTTTCAAGATGGAGTCTTGCTGTGTCACCCAGGCTAGAATGCAGTAGTGCACTCTTTGCTCACTGCAACCTCCGCCTCCTGGGTTCAGGTGATTCTTCTGCCTCAGCCTCCCAAGTAGCTGGGATTACAGGTGCATGCCACCGTGCCCAACTAATTTTTGTATTTTTAGTAGAGACGAGGTTTCACCATCTTGGCCAGGCTGGTCTTGAACTCCTGACCTTGTGATCCACCCACCTTGGTCTCCCAAAGTGCTGGGATTACAGGCGTGAGCCACCGCACCCAGCCTATTTATTTACTGAAATGGAGTCTCGCTCTGTTGCCCAAGTGGGAGTTTAGTGGCACGATCTCAGCTCACTGCAACCTCCACCTCCCAGGTTCAAGCCATTCTCCTGCCTCAGTCTTTTGAATAGCTGGGCTTACAAGCACCCACCGCCACGCCCGGCTAATTGTTGTATTTTTAGTAGAGATGGGGTTTCGCCATGTTGGCCAGGATGGTCTCAAACTCCTGATCTTAGGTGATTTGTCCACCTTGGCCTCCCAAAGTGTTGGGATTACAGGCGTGAGCCACCATACCTGGCCAATTTTTGCACTTTTACTTTGTTTTTATTTATTTATTTTTTTTTCTTAGAATCTCACTCTCTCGCCCAGGCTGGAGTGCAGTGGCATGATCTTGGCTCACTGCAACCTCTGCCTCCCAGGTTCTAGCTTTTCTCCTGCCTCAGTCTCCCAAGTAGCTGAGATTACAGGCGCCCGCCCCCACACCCGACCTAATTTTTGTACTTTTGCCCAGGCTGGTCCTGAACTCGTGACCTCAGGTGATCCGCCCCCCCCTCGGCCTCCCAAAGTGCTGGGATTACAGGCATGAGCCATTGCGCCCGGCCGACTCCACATTTTTGAACAAAGCTTTCTCTTCCTTAACCAATTAGATATCAAAAAAAAGAAAGAAAAAAAAGATCTTTGAATCTATGTATGACCTGTAAGCCCCCACTTCAAGATATCCCACCTTTTAGGGTGAAACCATTGTATACCCTCCATACGCTGATTTATGACTTTGCCGTAACCTCTACCTCCTCACCTTTAAGGACGACTACCTGCAAGCCAGCAGGGAGTTCTGGACGTAAACATGAGCTGCCAGATTCTCCTTGCTTGGCACCCTGCAAATAAATGGCCTTTTTTTCTCACTGCAAACCTTGGTGTGGATGGTTGGCCTTATTGTGCCAGATATCTGGACCCTGTGAAGGTCAGTCCTTGCTTCCTCTCATTGATTTTTTTTTTTTTTGAGTCAGGCTCTCACTCCCTTCTCCCAGGCTGCTGGAGTGCAGTGGTACAATCATTGCTCACTGCAGCCGCCACTTTCCTGACTCAGGTGATTCTCCCACTTCAGCCTCCTGAGTAGCTGGGATCACATGCATGTGCCACCACGCCTGGCAAATTTTTTGTATTTTTAGTACACGTAGGGGTCTTGCTATGTTGCCCAGGCTGGTCTCAAACCCCTGAGCTCAAGCAGTCCGCCCGCCTCAGCCTCCTAAAGTACTGGAATTACAGGTGTGTGCCACCGTCCCGGGCCCAAGATGTTATCTTTAATTTCTATAGAGAACCAAGTATCTGGTGATTCTAACTCCCTTGGCTATTGATTTAAGCTACCGTTTTTTTTTTTTTTTTTTTTTTTTTTTTTTTAGGTTGGTTTTTTTTT
>NW_022301604.1:0-2734 GCF_002776525.5 Piliocolobus tephrosceles | reverse complement strand
CTGTGCCAAAACTGTTCTAAGTCCTGAGAATTCTACAGGTCTGAATAAAATCCAGCCCCAAAATGTAAGATCGCAGAAACATGGAAGAGATAGACCCTTGCCTGTAAATGTAGGAGAAGCTCCCTTAAAGGAATTCCACTTAATTGAACTGTATGACATCAACTGATGCTCTCTGTTCCTACTGTAACATGTAATGGATAGATGTCCATGGTGCACTGAGAGTTAGGTTAATTTGGGGATATTTTCTGCATTCACCACAAAAATAGTCTTACATGCTCACCAGGAGAATGGACTATTTTTTCTCAATTGTGTTTATACCAATTGAACTTATTTTTTTTATAATACACATTAAACAGTGTATACAACAGAGAGACACACCTTTAATACTAATAATAAATGAACCCACGAGTTTAATAAATAGAGCAATACTAATACTTTACAAGCCTGCACTGTGAATTCTATTTTAATAATTGTATAATTTAAATATTATAAAAATGGATAAAATATGTATATAAAAGAAAAATAATTGTAACTTAAAGGAGAACTTTGTAGAATGATTTGGAAATATTTGATAAATATTAGTGACTAAAATCATTATTGATTTACAGTATGAGTGAAAAATCACATAAAGGCTGACAAAAAATATTAAATGTATCTTTCTTTAGAATATTTTATCTTTAATATGTCATTCCACTTGAAGAGCTACTTTACAGTAATACTGAAAAAATAAGTTTGGATGTCCCTAGACAGGTAAAACAAATTCCTGTTTATTTATGGCATTTTTGTCTTTTGTTAGTATTGTCAATGAATATGCACAGATTGTTGTATTATTTAATATTCTGAATTTTTCTTGAATCTATCTCTTCAGTGAGTCTATAATAATGACAAAAAAGTAAGCACCAGAAAGGGAAAAATAATTTTTTTCTCAAAATTATTCAGTGATTCTTTAATCTTAAAATTACAAGTAGGCGAGATCAGCTAAGTCAACAAAAACTGACAGACATAGATAAAAACAAAGTCCTTAAGATTATTTCAGATTATTATTTTCATGCCCTGTGTTTTAATTATCGGGTGGCTGAGAAGGACGTTTTAGGAATAGAGAAAAGTGAGAACTCAATTTAGAGACAAATAGAATATGAAAATTTCTGTTTTACTGATTTAATATTAGAAATATAAGCATTTTAAATTTAAAGAAAAAGAGACCATAAAATATTTAAGCTTTGGGGGATATGCATTAAATATGTCTTGAAACATTTCTACTGCAAATAAGATATATTAAAATATTTAGTTTTTAATGAAAAAATATATAGAAAATTAATTAAAAAATTAATATGGTTTTTTTAATTGGTGATTTTAAAATGTACTCTGACATTAGAATTTTATTCATCTGTTCTCTTTTATGTTGCTGTTGTTATAGCAAACCAAACTGTATTTTATATGAATTTAGGGACTACAATTTTCTTAAATAGAGTGAAAAGGTGATGAAAAATTATTTAACCAGGTTCCACAATCTCTACTTCTGACTGACAGCAGAGCATTCTTATTACATGGAAATTAGGGTGATTTATCTTTATTCCAGCAAATTGCTGAAAGGTTCACAATGTATGAGAAAACAGCTTTGTTATTCAGAGTACACTGGAAGAAATCAGAGATCCATATTTTTGAGTTCCTTTTCATCTTTCTGGCATTTTTAAAATTATATTTGCAGATTTTATGTCATGGTAGGTTTTCTATTACCTTTAACTTGAAAAAAAAGGAGATATGAGTCTACTTTGCTTTACTTCCTTTAACTTTTCCTGTTTGAAGAAGTTGAATGCTAATGACATTACCCAGTACTACTTGGTGAAAGTGGGGAGCGGGGGGGGGGGGGTTTTATTGATTTAGATAGAAGGAATAATCAGTCAGGTGCCTTTTTCAGTCACTATTTTATATTTAATCTTTTGGTTTTGATGTCTCTAATTTGTACATTATTCATGCTTCTGAATTATATTCTGTCTTTCTTTTTCTGAATAGTTTTACTATTCATTACCATCTTTACTTGGAAAAAATCAAACTAGATTATTTTAATCTTTATTTATAGTTATAAGCGGGAAACCATTTGATATGACGTTGTATTTAAACTACTGGATAAATTTAGCTTTAGAAAATTTATCAGTTGCCACTGGTCTTAAGTCAAACTTCCTGGATAACCCCATCCAATATCACGTCAATTTGTGACTGTCTGCCTATGATACTTTATGCCTGTACCTTTGGCTTAGATCTCTTTTTCATGCTGTAGACTCACATGTCCAGCTATCTTATGGACAACTCCACGTGTATGTCCAACACCAACTGTAGTTCAGTATGTTCAACACTGAGTTTCATCTCCTCTCCTGGTATGTTTCACATCTAATCACACAACCATTCATCTCAATTCCCCAGAAAAATATGTATATATGTATCTGTATATGTATATATGTCCCCAGAAAAATATGTATATATATATGTATGAAATCTTAAATATATTCCTCAGTATATGTATACAGCGTGTATATATATTCCTCACAGTATATATACGTATATGCACACATATATACACGTGTATATATATGTGTATATATGTACACACACGTGTATATATACATGTGTATATATATGTGCATATACGTATATATACTGTGAGGAATATATTTAAGATTTTATACATATACATATATACATATTTTTCTGGGTACATATATACACATATGTATAT
>NW_022301603.1:0-2976 GCF_002776525.5 Piliocolobus tephrosceles | reverse complement strand
ATTACAACAATTGGTAAAAATATAAATTTTTTTTTGAAAAAATAAAAAATAAAAACATATTTTTTTTCTATTTTTATATAACATTTTTTTCTTACCGTCTGAATAAATATTTTGTTTTATTTTTGTTTTGTTTTGTTTTGTTTTGTTTTGTAATAAAATTACAAACAACTATTTTTTTTTTTTTTTTTTTTTTAAAATAGTTGTAACATAGGAATATTTTATTATATACATGGGTGCACATATGCACAAGTGCACATAAAAACAAAACAAATGTATAAATGTACACTTTTGTTTTTATTGATACGTTTTATGCTTTAAGTATATATATGTTTCAATTTTTTTTTTTTTTTTTTAACACGTTTTATAACGAAATAAATTTAAATGGTTAACCAGTATAAATTTTTTTCAAAAGAATAGAAATGTAATCTGAAAATTTATCTTACGGAAAATAAATTAAGGTTAGCATTTTGTTTTGTTAATTATAATGAAGGTTTGTGGCAGTTGCTTCGTTAAGTTATGCTCGATTTAGACATTCCTAACTTAGGCGTGCACAGTTCACTTCTGTATATTTTTTCATGTAAATATAGATATTTTTATATTTTAAGCAGGCAGTGCGCACGTCATTATATGTGCAGACATATATATGTATAAAACTTTTACTACATTTTATTATTTTATAAATGTAGTTGATACACGTACAAAGTAAAAAACAAAGATTATATTTGTAGAAGTGATAATTTATAATGTATATATACAAATACAATTTTTTAGTATTGAATTTTTACAAATAAAAAAAAAAAAATATATATATATATATATATATATATATATTTGTATATCACAAATCGTGTTTTAGTATAGCATTTTTGAAACCTAATGATTTATTAATATAATATGTACTTTTTTTTTTTTTTTAAATGTATATATATATATATATATATACAAATGTTTAATAAGCAATAAACGTATGATCGTTCTTATGATAGTATAATATTTAATATAATATAAAAGAAAGAACATATTATTAATCTTTTAAAATCAATTTATGTTAATTTTGCTTAGTTACATTTTACATGTCCGCGTAATGTAATAAGTACCAAAAAAAAAAAAAAAGTATGCCATGTAGTGCTTATGTGAGTAAAATTTATAGCCGTTGTATGGCAACAGTACTGTACTATAAATGCTTTTTTAATATTTCTATTTTCGGTAGAGCAAAAAAAATATAAACGCATTTATTTATGCCATATGCATATATTCGTAAATAGAATAATACTTAAAAATGCGCCTCAACTAAATTAAAGGAATAATATAAAAATTGACATTTTTCAGGCAATATACAGTCATACTAGCACGCATATTCATGGACGACATATAGGCGTGTATATAGATATAAATAAATGTACATATGCAAACCTTTATATATATATATATATATAAATTTATATCAATTTTAAAATTTCAGCTCTATTTTATATTTTAAACAATATTATTTCGAACCTTGTTTCTATATCAAAATTTTTGAAATTTTAAACACTAAATAAAAATACACTAAAAAACATTTTTACAAAATATCCACTTAGTTCCTATTAATAATATACGTACTTATGTTAGATGTTTATCTTTTAAATGTTTTTGTTTTTTTTGGGTTTTTTTTTTTTTACAAAAAAAGTTGTGAAAAGCAGAAACGGCGCACATGTATGTTTATGTGAAAGTTTTAATTGTTTTATTAAGTTCATATTGTAAAATTATATTTAAAGCAATATATATATATATAGTTAATATGTATGAAAAGCAGAAAAATAGGTAAAAATCAATATACACGCAAATATATAAGATCAACTGAATGAGCAAATGATTTAACAAAAAAAATAAATAAGGAGTGTGCAAATAAACATGTATACATGACTATAACAAAAGAAACTTTTTTTATTCGTTAAAATTTCGAATTAACTAATAAATAATTTGATTCCATTTTATGTCATTTTATGCCATTTTTTTTTTTTTTTTTTAAGTTATATTTATCTTTTGCTATACCTAAATTTTTTATATGTATGAAAAAATGTTTTTTTATGCATGATTTTTTTTTTTTTTTTTTTTTTTTAAATATATAAAATATGATAAACATCCTTTTCATACATTTGTTTTTGCCTCAACATTATGTACATTTACATACAAAAGTAGCTGAAGCATTTACAAAAAGTAATATATTGTAAAATTATAAAATAAATACATAAATAAATACATAAATAAATACATAAATAAATAAATACGTAAATAAATATATAAATAAATACATAAATAAATACATAAATAAATATATCAATAAATACATAAATAAATACATTAATAAATACATTAATAAATACATAAATAAATGCATTTACAAGTTCTCGTTTGGTGAAAGACAAATGTTAATGTTCATTTTCGTTTGAAAAAATACCTGAGTAAAAAATAATAATAAAACAAAAGCAGATAATCTACATTGTAAACATAAAAATCATATTCCATGTTGTAGAATATAATATTTTGAAACAGTACATTGATAATATAAAGAATAAGCGTAAGAACTACAGCAAAATGCAAATATTAGTAAAAACATTAACAGGGAAAAGACAGTCTTTTAATTTCGAACCTAATAGTAGTGTTTATCAAATAAAAATGGCAATTGAAGAAAAAGAAGGAATAAATGCAAAACAAATAAGGCTTATTTATTCAGGTATGTTTTTTTATTAAGTTTATGCTATATATTAACAATTTAATTGATAACTCTTTTTTTTTTTTTTTTTTGCTTCATGTAAAATATAAATTGCTTGGTACTGCTTGGTAATGTTTGGTATATTGTTTTAAATTGTTTAAATTTTTTTTTTTTTTTTTGTTTGTTCAAAGGTAAACAAATGTATGATGACATGCGTTTAATCGATTATAGAGTAGTACCTGGCTCGACTATTCATATGATTTTGCAGTTAAGAGGTGGAA
>NW_022301600.1:0-1352 GCF_002776525.5 Piliocolobus tephrosceles | reverse complement strand
ATATGACTGACATATATAAATATATACATACACATATATGACTGACATATATATGTACATATGTATACCTTACGTAAGTGGAATCAGGCAGTATTCAAACATACTTTCAATTAGTAATGACTATAGTTTAAATAAGAGAAATTTTAAAGCTTCCGGTAACTTAAATAAGAGAAAGCAAACATCACTACTACTAGTTTTTGGGGAAAAAGATTACAAATAGGGATATTGTGATAAAAGTGTACAATATTATTTATATTTGTGCACTTAGATCCATGTTCAAACTTTGGCTCACCTATACATGTATAGCACATTTGAATATGTGCTACATTATGCCATTTTTAAAAACTGAAAATAACATTTTATAAAACATTATTATTTATTTTGCAACCTCATGAGCTTGATTTCAAAACTACCTCAATTACATAGCTTAATCCTAGTGATGGAGAACAGATCAGTGGCTGCCAAGGGTTAGGGTTGGTTGGAAGATGTGATTAGTGAGGGATAACATGAAAACATGTTGCGCTTTCTTTGTGGTGATAGGGCAGTTCTGCATCCAAATTATGGTGATGGATACACAAATCCACACTTCATAGATCTATACACACACATCACACATACATTCACACACACCTGTACATGTAAAATCCTTCAAAATATGAATAGTGTCTGAACCTGAGTTAATGGTATGGAAACAATGTATTAGGTTAAGGTAGAAATAATCATTGGGAAAAGTTGGCTGAAAATAACACAGTCATTCTTTTTACTATTTTTGTAACTTCATATGAGTTAAATTATTTTAAAATAAAAGGTATTAAACAAATACAAAAATCTGAAAGTTCAAAAATCAAAGCCCATATGAATTTGGACATATTATTGGATTTCTTTCATAGACCTTGATTTCTTCACCTGTAAAAATGGAATAATAGTATGATTCATATCTCATGATTGTCATGCTTAAATCATACCATTTATTTAAGTGCCTGTATACATATATACACACATACACACACACATATATGTCTATATATATGACTGACTTAGGTCTATGACTTAAGATTTGGAAGTTAGAATTTTCCAGAACATTTGTGAATTGATTTGTTCTTATGTTTCACCAACTGTCATGGTAAAGGACACCTTAGCCCTAGTACATAGTATGAAAATACATAAATGCTTCTATTTGCCATAAATTTCTCTTGGTTAAGCTTTATAGAATTTTTTTTATGACACAGAAATATGACCACAAAGCACATGTGTACCACAATACAAACTTCATGTATTTCATCTCTTTGTATTATGTTTTCTTTCCATTTACGTCTTTTCAAGCTAACAATTTCTAATCTCCTAATACAGTG
>NW_022301598.1:0-1470 GCF_002776525.5 Piliocolobus tephrosceles | reverse complement strand
CTAGATGTACCATATGACCCAGCCATCCCACTACTGGGTATATACCCAAAGGATTATAAATTATTCCACTACAAAGACACATGCACACGTATGTTTAATGTGGCACTATTCACAATAGCAAAGACTTGGAATCAACCCAAATGTCCATCAGTGACAGACTGGATTAAGAAAATGTGGCGCATATACACGATGGAATACTATGCAGCCATAAAAAAGGATGAGTTTGCGTCCTTTGTGGGGACATGGATACAGCTGGAAACCATCATTCTTAGCAAACTATCACAAGAAGAGAAAACCAAACACCACATGTTCTCATTCATAGGTGGGAACTGAACAATGAGCTCACTTGGACTCGGGAAGGGGAACATCACACACTGGGGCCTATCATGGGGAGGGGGCAGGGGGGAAGAATTGCATTGGGGAGTTATACCTGATATAAATGATGAATTGATGGGAGCTGACGAGTTGATGGGTGCAGTACACCAACATGGCACAGATATACATATGTAACAAACCTGCACGTTATGCATATGTACCCTAGAACTTAAAGTATAATAAAAAAAAAGTATAATAAAAAAAGAAAATGTAATAAAAAAATTATTTTTATGATAGCAAACTTTACTGCCTATTAAAACATCTAATTTAAAAAAAAAAAAGAGCTTCTGCACAGCAAAAGAAACTACCATCAGAGTGAATAGGCAACCTACAGAATGGGAGAAAATTTTTGCAATCTACTCATCTGACAAAGGGCTAATATCCAGAACCTACAAAGAACTCAAACAAATTTACAAGAAAAAAACAAACAACCCCATCAAAAAGTGGGCAAAGGATATGAGTAGACATTTCTCAAAAGACGACATTCATACAGCCAGCAGACACCTGAAAAAATGCTCATCATCACTGGCCATCAGAGAAATGCAAATCAAAACCACAATGAGATACCATCTCACACCAGTTAAAATGGCAATCATTAAAAAGTCAGGAAACAACAAGTGCAGGAGAGGATATGGAGATATAGGAACACTTTTACACTGTTGGTGGGATTGTAAACTAGTTCAACCATTATGGAAAACAGTATGACGATTCCTCAAGGATCTACAATTAGATGTACCATATGACCCAGCCATCCCATTAGTGGGTATATACCCAAAGGATCATAAATCATGCTGCTATAAAGACACATGCACACATATGTTTATTGCGGCACTATTCACAATAGCAAAGACTTGGAATCAACCCAAATGTCCATCTGTGACAGAGTGGATTAAGAAAATGTGGCACATATACACCATGGAATATTATGCAGCCATAAGAAAGGATGAGTTTGCGTCCTTTGTGGGGACATGGATGCAGCTGGAAACCATCATTCTTAGCAAACTATCACAAGGTCAGAAAACCAAACACCACATGTTCTCACTCATAAGTGGGAACTGAACAATGACATCACTTGGACTCGGGAAGGGGAACATC
>NW_022301597.1:261-1053 GCF_002776525.5 Piliocolobus tephrosceles | reverse complement strand
TTATGAAACTTAGTTTGGCTGGATATGAAATTCTGGGTTTAAAATTCTTTTCTTTAAGAACGTTGAATATTGGCCCCCACTCTCTTCTGGCTTGTAGAGTTTCTGCCGAGAGATCTGCTGTCAGTCTGATGGGCTTCCCTTTGTGGGTAACCCGACCTTTCTCTCTGGCTGCCCTTAAGATTTTTTCCTTCATTTCAACTTTGGTGAATCTGGCAATTATGTGTCTTGGAGTTGCTCTTCTGGAGGAGTATCTTTGTGGCGTTCTCTGTATTTCCTGAATTTGAATGTTGGCCTGGCCTGCTAGGTTGGGGAAGTTCTCCTGGATGATATCCTGTAGAGTGTTTTCCAATTTGGTTCCATTTTCCCCCTCACTTTCAGGCACCCCAATCAGACGTAGATTTGGTCTTTTTACATAATCCCATACTTCTTGCAGGCTTTGTTCATTTCTTTTTCTTCTTTTTTCTTTTGGTTTCTCTTCTCGCTTCATTTCATTCATTTGATCCTCCATCGCTGATACTCTTTCTTCCCGTTGATGGAGTCGGTTACTGAAGCTTGTGCATTTGTCACGTATTTCTTGTGTCATGGTTTTCATCTCTGTCATTTCGTTTATGACCTTCTCTGCATTAATTAGTCTAGCTGTCAATTCTTCCACTCTTTTTTCAAGATTTTTAGTTTCTTTGCGCTGGGTACGTAATTCCTCCTTTAGCCCTGAGAGGTTTGATGGACTGAAGCCTTCTTCTCTCAGCATATCAAAATCATTCTCTGACCAGCTTTGATCCGTTGCTGGCGATG
>NW_022301597.1:0-161 GCF_002776525.5 Piliocolobus tephrosceles | reverse complement strand
AGCTGTCAATTCTTCCACTTTTTTTTCAAGATTTTTAGTTTCTTTGCGCTGGGTACGTAATTCCTCCTTTAGCTCTGAGAGGTTTGATGGACTGAAGCCTTCTTCTCTCATCTCATCAAAATCATTCTCTGACCAGCTTTGATCCGTTGCTGGCGATGGGC
>NW_022301593.1:0-9428 GCF_002776525.5 Piliocolobus tephrosceles | reverse complement strand
TTTTTGAGACGGAGTCTCGCTCTGCCACCCAGGCTGGAGTGCAATGGCCGGATCTCAGCTCACAAGCTCCGCCTCCCAGGTTTACGCCATTCTCCTGCCTCAGCCTCCCGAGTAGCTGGGACTACAGGGGCCCGCCTCGTCGCCCGGCTAGTTTTTTGTATTTTTAAGTAGAGACAGGGTTTCACCGTATTAGCCAGGATGGTCTCGATCTCCTGACCTCGTGATCCGCCTGTCTCGGCCTCCCAAAGTGCTGGGATTACAGGCTTGAGCCACCGCGCCCGGCCCGGAGACTCTGTCTTAAGAAAAAAAAAAAAAAGTAGAGAACCTTTCCCAGATGTCGGCAGAGAAAGTCTTGATGATGTAAGGGTCGGAGAGATGCTATGTTGCTGGCCTTTATCATGGAGGAGGGGACCATGAGCAAAGAATGCAGGTGGCCTCAATGGGCTGGAAAAGGCAAGGAACCAGTCCATGGGCTCAATGGGCAACACCTTGATTTTAGCCCAGAGTGCCCATGTTGGCTTTCTGACCTACAGAAACGTAAAATCGGTGGCTCATGCCTATAATTGCAGCACTTTGGGAGGCCGAGGCAGGCAGATGGCTGGAGGTCAGGAGTTTGAGACCAGCCTGGGCAACACGGCAAGACAATGAGCTGGGACAAGGGGCACACACCAACACGCCTGGCTACATTTTGTATTTGTTGTAGAGACGGGGTCTCGTTATGTTGCCCAGATTGCACTCAGCCAAGAGACGAATTTCATGGAGAGAAGAGTAGCCTGTGAGAAATGCTGCTGAGAGATCAAGCAGAATAAGAACCCAGAAGAGAATCTGAGGCGGGGCGCGGTAGCTCACGCCTGTAATCCCAGCACTATGGGAGGCTGAGGTGGGAGGATCGCCTGAGCTCAGGAGTTCAGGAGTTCAAGACCAGTCTGGGCAACATAGCAAGAACCTGTCTCTAATAAACAAATATATAAATGAATAAAGAGAATTCAGATTTAGTAACATGAAGGTCATAGGTAGCTCAGCAGCAGGGAGACAAGGTTGGAAGAGAATGTGGAGGTGAAGAGGAAGCGGAAGCAGCAATCACAAAGTCTTTGATGTTTATCACAAGGGAGATCAAACAAACATAACAGGTGCCAAAAGACAGGGTGTGTGTTAATCATGCTTTCTTCTTTTTCTTTTTGAGACAGGGTCTCGCTCTGTTGCCCAGGCTGGACTGTAGTGGCCATGTTGTGCTCGAACACAAGCAATCCTCCCTCCTCAGCCTCCTGAGTAGCTGGGACTACTAGTGGTGCTACCACGCCTGGCTAATTTTTAAGAAATATTTTTGCAGAGCTGAAGTCTCACTATATAGCCCAGGCTGTTCTTGAACTCCTAGACTCAAGAGATCCTCCCGCCTTGGCCCCTCAAAGTATTGGGATTATAGGCATGAGCCTGGACTATTAATTATGTTTTTGTTTTTATCTTGCTTTGACATTCTGGGGCTTGGAGAGACTGCCTTTCCCAGGACTAGCTTATTACTACAGACAGCCAACAACTTGCCAAGAACATGCCATTCATATGCAAATCAACCAATCAAAAGCCCACATTCCCAATCATCTTCTTCATTTAATGCCAACACACAAAGCCAATAATTTCCCAGCCCTAAATCACCCCAGGGCCAGGTATTGACCAACTAGAGACCACTCTAGCACAGAGCCTGCCAAAATTATTTAAACTATCTAACCTAAGCTTGCTCAAACTTGCCTGCCATGCCATGCCTGTTCCTTCCTGAGGAAATCACTATAAAAGTTCTGGGCTGTGTTTTCCCTCCTTCCACTGTCGCCCACTGACCCAGGTGCTTCCCCATGTGGCCCTGCATGGCATGGTGTGCCCCCTCCTCTGGAGCTGTAAGTAATAAACTTCCCTTTCAACAGAGCAGTTGTCTCCCTGTTTGTCATCTTACCATACCTCATTAAAACAAATCCCGGGTACAAAGCAACGCCAAGCGGTAAGTCAAAGGAGGTTTTTTTCTTTTTTTTTTTAAGACAGATTTTTACTCTATCGCTCAGGCTGGAGTGCAGTGGTGCAATCATGGCTCACAGCAACCTCCACCTTGTGGCTTCAGGTGATTCCCCCGCCTCGACCTCCAGAGCAGCTGGGATTACAGGTGCCTGCCACCACACACAACTAATTTTTGTATTTTTAGTAGAGACGGAGTTTTGGCATGTTGGCCAGGCTGGTCTTGAATTCCTGGCTTCAAATGATACACGGGCCTCAGCCTCCCAAAGTGCCGGGATTATAGACGTGAGCCACCGTGCCCAGCCTGTTGTCTTTGACTGTTCTTAAAGATAGGAGGTGCTAGCACATGTTTATATGCCAAAGAGCCAGTCTAGAGAGAGAATTTGATAATGCAAGGATAGGGTAACTGGCCGGGCACAGTGGCTCATGCCTGTAATCCCAGCACTTTGGGAGACTGATGTGGGCAGATCACTTGAAGTCAGGAGTTCAAGACCAGCCTGGCCAACATAGTGAGACAATGTCTCTGCTAAAAATACAAAAATTAGCCGGGTGTGATGGAGTGTGCCTGTAATCCCAGCTACTCAGGAGGATGAGGCAGGATAATTTGCTTGAACCCAGGAGGTGGAGGTTGCAGAGAGCTGAGATCACGCCACTGCATCCCAAGGAGTGAGACTCAGTCTCAAAAAAAAAAAAAGAATAGGGTAACTGGTATGTGCGTGTAGCAGAACTTCTGTGAACAACTTTGATGAGTACTATGCTATTAACATTTACTATTATGATTATTATGATGATTTTAAATCCTGTAACTCTGTCATTCAAGCATCCATTATTTTTTATTTTATTTTTTTTTTGAGACAGAGTCTCACTCTGTCACCCAGGCTGGAGTGCAGTGACCGGATCTCAGCTCACTGCAAGCTCCGCCTCCCAGGTTTACGCCATTCTCCTGCCTCAGCCTCCCGAGCAGCTGGGACCACAGGCGCCCGCCACCTCGCCCGGCTACTTTTTTGTATTTTTTAGTAGAGACGGGGTTTCACCGTGTTAGCCAGGATGGTCTCGATCTCCTGACCTCGCGATCCGCCCGCCTCGGCCTCCCAAAGCGCTGGGATTACAGGCTTGAGCCACCGCGCCTGGCCAAGCATCCATTATTAAAAGATTCATTATTAAAAGCCACAGCTGAATAATGTATCTGAAAATCAATAACTTCACAACAGAAATCACATTTGATTAACACCATGAGAGGCCGGCACGATGGCTCATGCCTGTAATCTCAGCACTTTAGGAGGCCGAGATGGACAGATCACTTGAGCTCAGGAGTTTGAGACCAGCCTGGCCAACATGGCAAAATCCTGTCTCTCCTAAAAATGCAAAAACTTAGATGGGCATGGTGGTGTACACCTGTAATCCTAGCTACTTGCTGAGGCACAAGAATCGCTTAAACCCAGGAGGTGGAGGTTGCAGTGAGCCAAGATCACATCACTGCACTCCAGCCTGGGCAACAGAGCAAGATTCCATCTCAAAAAAAAAAAAAAGGCCAGGCGCGGTGGCTCAAGCCTGTAATCCCAGCACTTTGGGAGGCCGAGATGGGCGGATCACGAGGTCAGGAGATCGAGACCATCCTGGCTAACACGTTGAAACCCCGTCTCTACTAAAAAATACAAAAAAAACACTAGCCGGGCAAGGTGGTGGGCGCCTGTAGTCCCAGCTACTTGGGAGGCTGAGGCAGGAGAATGGCGTGAACCCGGGAGGCGGAGCTTGCAGTGAGCTGAGATCCAGCCACTGCACTCCAGCCTGGGCAACAGAGCGAGACTCCGTCTCAAGAAAAAAAAAAAAAAAAAGGAATACAACTGGGGTGCAGAACTAAAATCTTTGTCTCTGAACTTCAAATATAAAATGATTATGGGGGATGAGATGAGATACGAACTTCCGAAAATCTTAAACCTGAATGTTAGTCTTTCTTATTTATTTTTATTTTTTGAGATGGAGACTCGCTCTGTCGCCCAGGCTGGAGCACAGTAGCACAATCTTGGCTCATTGCAACCTCCACCTCCCAGGTTCAAGTGATTTTCCTGTCTCAGCCTCCTAAGTAGCTGGAACTACAGGTGCGTGCCACCACACTCGGCTACTTTTTTGTATTTTTAGTAGAGATGGGGTTTCACTGTGTTAGCCAGGATGGTCTCGATCTCCTGACCTTGTGATCGACCTGCCTCGGCCTCCCAAAGTGCTAGGATTACAGGCGTGAGCCACCGTGCCCGGCCACGTTAGTCTTTCTTATAAGGTACACAGTCATTGATCACATGAGATATTCAGCTTAAAATATTAAACATTTTCTTTCCACAGTAGCGGTATTAACATTAATTAAAGTGGACTCTGCTTATAGCTCATCTACTGGAAATTTAACTTTTTCTCTTTAAAAAAATATATTTTAATATAAAAATAGAAGAAACCTGGGGAACATGGTGAAACCCCATCTCTAAGAAACACAAAAAATTGTCGGGCACAGTGGCTCACGCCTGTAATCCCAGCACTTTGGGAGGCCGAGGCGGGCAGATCATGAGGCCAAAAGATCGAGACCATCCTGGCCAACGTGGTGAAACCCCGTCTCTACTAAAAATACAAAATTCAGCTGGGCATGGTGGCACACACCTGTAGTCCCAGCTACTCAGGAGGCTGATGCAGGAGAATCACTTGAGCCTGGGAGGAGGAGGTTGCAGTGAGCTGAGATTGCATCACTGCACTCCAGCCTGGTGACAGAACAAGACTCTGTTTCAAATAATAATAATAATATAAAAAATAAATTATCTGGGTGTGGTGGCATGTGCCTGTAGTCCCAGCTACTAGGGAGGCTAAGGTGGGAGGACTGCTTGAACTCAGGAGGTCAAGGCTACAGTGAGCTGTGATCATACCACTATATTCCAGCCTGGGTGACAGAGTGAGACCCTGTCTCATAAATAAATAAACAAATAAATAAATAAATAAAACAGAGACGGATTCTCCCTGTGTTGTCCAGACTGGTCTCAAACTCTTGGGCTCAAGTAATCCTCCCATTTTGGCCTCACAAAGTGTTAGGATTAAAGGCATGAGCCCCTGTTTCTTGCCTGGAAACTTAATTTTAACAATAAAAGGGGCCGGGCGCGGTGGCTCAAGCCTGTAATCCCAGCACTTTGGGAGGCCGAGGCGGGCGGATCACGAGGTCAGGAGATCGAGACCATCCTTGCAAACACGGTGAAACCCCATCTCTACTAAAAAAAAATACAAAAACAAGCTGGGCGAGGTGGCGGGCGCCTGTAGTCCCAGCTACTCGGGAGGCTGAGGCAGGAGAATGCTGTAAACCCGGGAGGCGGAGCTTGCAGTGAGCTGAGATCCGGCCACTGCACTCCAGCCTGGGCGACACAGCCAGACTCTGTCTCAAAAAACAAACAAACAAAAAACAAAAAAAACAATAAAAGGAAAGAAAATGAAGTTGGCTCTTCTGCTTTTGCAAAGGCTCTAAGTTTTTTTTTTTTTTACCAGTTTTCTCCTTATAAAATATTTTACTTTAGATATAGTAGAAAGCACTTTTTAACGCATACAAAGTAATTTCATAGTTTCTGTGGCTTATTATGAAAAGAAAACAAGTTCCCAAGCTTTGAGCATGTGCTTGAGCTAGCAGCAATCAAGCAGCTGCTGCAAATCAATGAGGTAAAGAGGACTGACTAGTGAGAACTTCCCCAAGGGGATGAAATCACTTACTTGGTAGACATACCCTAAGGAAACCCCCAATGAGTCATGTCCTTGTATAATCCTTTTTCCTTGAGTTCAGGAAGTACCTGTGAGTTGCAATGTGCCAAAGGTGATGGTATCATCTCTGCCATCGTTAAGTTGTTATCTAAGACTCCACCTTAGACGACTAGGGAGTCATCCACTGGCACCAGCTGCCATATCATGAGAGCTGGTGGCAGCAACTGCAGGCAGCCTCTAGAGCTGAGAGCAGCCTCAACTGACAGCCAGGAAGAAAGCAGGGACCTTTTTACTTCAACTGCAGGAAGTGAATTCTTCCATCAACCATGCCACACTGGGAGAGAACCCCATGCTCTGGATAGGAACATAGCCTAGCCAACACCTTGACAGCAGCCCTGTGAGACCCTGAGCAGAGGACCTAGCTAAGCTGTGCCCAGAATCCTGACCCAAGGAAACTGTGAGATAATAAATATCTGCTGTTTTAAGCTGCCAGGCTTGTGGTGATTTGTTATAAAGCAATAGAGAGCTGATAATGAGATAGAATGGAAGCCAGAGAATGGGGACTGTGGGGAGAAAAATGGGGTTGGTGCTGGTATGTCTAACAAGTATATGACACGTTATGGCCGGGTGCAGGGGCTCATGCCTGTGATCCCACACTTAGGGAGGCTGAAGCAGGTGGATCACCTGAGGTCAGGAGTTCAAAACCAGGCTGGCCACCAGCCTGGCCATCATGGTGAAACCCCGTCTCTACTAAAAATACAAAAATTAGCCAGGCGTGGTGGCGCACGCTTGTAATTCCACCTGGGAGGCTGAGGCAATCGCTTGAAACCGGGAGGCGGAGGTTGCAGTGAGCCAAGATCGTGCCACTAAACTCCAGCCTGGGAGACACAGCAAGACTCTGTCTCAAAATAAACGAACGAACAAACAAACAAAAACACAAAAAACACAAGTATATGACATATTCTACCAAATCCACATATCTGAATTTTTTTGTTTTTGAGACAGTCTTGCTCTGTTGCTCAGGCTGGAGTGCAGTGGCATGATCTCAGTTCACTGCAACCTCTGTCTCCCAGGTTCAAGTGATTCTCGTGCCTCAGCCTCCCGAGTAGCGGTGATTACAGGTATACGCCACCACTCGTGGCTAATTTTTCTATTTTTAGTAGAGGCGGGGTTTCATCATGTTGGCCAGACTAGTCTAGAATTCCTGACTTCAAGTGATCCACCCACCTCAGCCTCCCAAAGTACTGGGATTATAGGCGTCAGCCACTGCACCCAGCCACATATCTGAGTTTTTTAAAATGCTAATATTTATGAGATAAAATTCCAAAAAAAGGAAGAACAGTAAATCCTTTCAGTTGACTTCCAAGGAGTCTTCTAATCTAAACAAAAACCAAAAAAGCCCAAAACCAAAATTCTGAATATCATTTTTAAACCAATATTCAAAATCTGTAGCAAAACAATTGAGAGTCATATAGAAAATGCCAGAAAGTGAAAGCATAGAGCTTGATCCCACTTCAACCTCCTTTATTCAGTATTTATGGGACAGACATTTATTGTGAAAGAGTACCATATGCTGGTCGTTGTATAAGGGCTAAGGAACATGAAAATGAATAAAAACATAATCCACATTCTGGTATCTACCAACAGTATGTTTTAGCTGATAATTTTAGCTGTAATTTACTTTCCCAAATTATGGAACAATCTGCTTTCCTCCACAAGGTATCATTTTAAATTACTTGGGAATTTGATTTGAAGATATATTCAGAGATTTCAGTCCCCATGGAATAGAATACTA
Organism: Piliocolobus tephrosceles; assembly: GCF_002776525.5. Lineage (NCBI taxonomy): Eukaryota > Metazoa > Chordata > Mammalia > Primates > Cercopithecidae > Piliocolobus > Piliocolobus tephrosceles. The sequence continues at coordinate 1,918 of NW_022301593.1, read as the reverse complement.
CTTGAAAAAGCCTTCGCCAAAACAACAATGACTCTAACACCTTAACCAAAGACAGACTAGATTATCCTTGATTATTCTCAGTTCTAGAAGGATTATTTTAGCTGACAAAAGCAGTCAGCAATATTATACACCTCCTGGAGACAGATCTAGGTACAAACAAAAATTTAGAAGATATGTTCCCTGCTCTTAAGAAATAAAACTGCAGGCCAGGCTCAGTGGCTCATGCCTGTAATCCCAGCACTTTGGGAGGCCGAGGCGGGCGGATCACTTGAGGTCAGGAGTTCAAGACCAGCCTGGCCAATATGGTGATACCTCATGTCGTTACTAAAAATACAAAAATTAGTTACTAATTTTTGTCATTACTAAAAATACAAAAATTAATACAAAAATTAGCTGGGCGTGGTGGCACGTGCCTGTAATCCCAGCTACTCAGGAAGATGAGGCAGGAGAATCGTTACAAAAATTAATACAAAAATTAGCTGGGCGTGGTGGCACGTGCCTGTAATCCCAGCTACTCAGGAAGATGAGGCAGGAGAATCGCTTGAGCTTGGGAGGCAGAGGTTGCGGTGAGCCAAGATCGTGCCACTGTACTCCTGTCTGGGCAAGTAAGACACTGTCTCAAAAAAAAAAAAAAGAAAAAGAAAAGAGAGAAAGAAAACTGAACTTCAGCCTGGGCAACAGAGTGAGACTGTCTCAAAAACAAAACAAAACAAACCAGTACAAATACCTTAGAAAGGTCAGAATACAGCCGGGCGCGGTGGCTCAAGCCTGTAATCCCAGCACTTTGGGAGGCTGAGATGGGCGGATCACAAGGTCAGGAGATCGAGACCATCCTGGCTAACATGGTGAAACTCCGTCTCTACTAAAAATACAAAAAACTAGCCAGGCGAGGTGGTGGGCGCCTGTAGTCCCAGCTACTCCGGAGGCTGAGGCAGGAGAATGGTGTGAACCCGGGAGGCGGAGCTTGCAGTGAGCTGAGATCTGGCCACTGCACTCCAGCCCAGGAGACAGAACAAGACTCCTTCTCAAACAAAACAAAAAAAAAAAAAAAAAAAAAGAAAGGTCAGAATACTTTGCAACGTACAAAGTACTTATGCTGTACAAGTCTGGAACAAACCGCACTCTACTCCTTACCTGGCAAGGAGTTCAAGGCCATGCTTGGTAGGACAGCAGCTGAGGCAGGCAGTCACCCCCAGTCTCCCTTCCAAGGTCACACCCACCACTTATGCCTGATGGAACCGCAAGGCATGCCTTCATGCTCCACGCCTGCCTTGCATGCATGCTTGCACCAAGCCTACAATACCACACCCACTTTCTTTGCCTAGGCAAAGCCTCAAGTCCAGATCTTGGCCGTCTCCTCAAGGCTCCTTGTCTCCCACCTGACTTCAGCTAGACTCCGGAGTCATGCACTCTGATTGCCCATGCTCCACAAACTCTAGTCTTGCTGAAGGGCTAACTCCTCATTGCCCTCTCTGGTCCCCTTGTCACCGCACTCTCCGATGTCTGCCTCTCCAAAAAATGAATCTCTTTTCAGGACTCACTGCTGCATTCCCACACCCAGCACCAGACCTGGCACAAAATACATGTTTACTGAATAGATGATATTTAATTTGTGATAATGTACTTTTAAAAGTGTCCTGTAAAGCCCGAGCCTGACTGTCTGATCTCCCACGGCACCCAATCAGCTGGGCTCTTCTGAGCAGGAAGCAAGTCAGATTTCAGTGAGTTTTGTAGGATCCCTGGGAAAAGCAGAGACAGGTGGCAGGCAGTACAGCCCCAGAGTTCAACAGAGCATGTCCCAATCTCCATCCAACTATGGTCCAGTTATCTGGCCAGTTGATTGCTTATCGAGAAACACAGTGAAGAGCTAGGTGCGGTAATCCCAGCACTTAGGGAGGCTGAGGTGGGCGGATCACCC
>NW_022301592.1:759-2596 GCF_002776525.5 Piliocolobus tephrosceles | reverse complement strand
TCATTATCTTTATTCAACACAGTAATAGAAGCCTTAACCAGAGTAATCTGGCAAAATAAAGAATAAAAGTGCATAGAAATTGGAAAGGAGGAAGCTGTCCCTGTTTGCATATGACATGATTGTACAAATAGGACACCCTAAAAATTCCAGCAAAAAAACTATTAGAATAAACAAATTTAGTTAAGTTTCAGGATACAAAGCCAACATTTCTATACACCAAAGTGAATTATATGAAAAGGAAATTGAGAAAGCAATTTCATTTATAATACCTACAAAAATATATACCTAGAAATAAACTTAACCAAGAACATAACAGGTCTCTACAATGAAAAGTATAAAATAATAATGAAGGAGGGGCAGAGCAAGATGGCCGAATAGGAACAGCTCCAGTCTCCAACTCCCAGCACGAGCAACACAGAACACCGGTGATTTCTGCATTTTCAACTGAGGTACTGGGGTCATCTCACTAAGGAGTACCGGACAAGCGGTGCTGGTCAGCTGCTGCAGCCCGACCAGCAAGAGCTGAAGCAGGGCGAGGCATCGCCTCACCTGGGAAGTGCAAGGTGGAAGGGAATCCCTTTTACAAGCCAGGGGAACTGAGACACACAACACTTGGAAAATCAAGTAACTCCCACCGCAATACTGCGCTTTAAGCAAACGGACACACCAGGAGAATATATCCCACACCTGGCCGTGAGGTTCCCACACCCACGGAGCCTTCCTCATTGCTAGCACACCAGTCTGCGATCTAACCACAAGGCAGCAGTGAGGCTGGGGGAGGGGCACCCGCCATCGCTGAGGCTTAAGTAGGTAAACAAAGCCACTGGGAAACTCGAACTGGGTGGAGCTCACAGCAGTTCAAGGAAACCTGCCTGTCTCTGTAGACTCTACCTCTGGGGACAGGGCTCAGCTAAATAACAACAACAAAAAAGCAGAACCTCTGCAGATGCAAACGACTCTGTCTGACAGCTTTGAAGAGAGCAGTGGATCTCCCAACACGGAGGTTGAGATCTGAGAAGGGGCAGACTGTCTGCTCAAGCGGGTCCCTGACCCCTGAGTAGCCTAACTGGGAGACATCCCCCACTAGGGGCAGTCTGACACCCCACACCTCACAGGGTGGAGTACACCCCTGAGAGGAAGCTTCCAAAGTAAGAATCAGACAGGTACACTCGCTGTTCAGCAATATTCTATCTTCTGCAACCTCTGCTGCTGATACCCAGAAAAACAGGGTCTGGAGTGGACCTCAAGCAATCTCCAACAGACCTAGAGCTGAGGGTCCTGACTGTCAGAAGGAAAACTATCAAACAGGAAAGACACCTATACCAAAACCCCATCCGTACGTCACCATCATCAAAGACCAGAGACAGATAAAACCACAAAGATGGGGAAGAAGCAGGGCAGAAAAGCTGGAAATTCAAAAAATAAGAGTGCATCTCCCCCTGCAAAGGAGCGCAGCTCATCGCCAGCAATGGATCAAAGCTGGTCAGAGAATGACTTTGACCAGATGAGAGAAGAAGGCTTCAGTCCATCTAACTTCTCAGAGCTAAAGGAGGAATTACGTACCCAGGGCAAATAAACTCAAAATCTTGAAAAAAGAGTGGAAGAATTGACAGCTAGATTAATTAATGCAGAGAAGGTCATAAATGAAATGACAGAGATGAAAACAATGACACGAGAAATACGTGACAAATGCACAAGTTTCAGTAACCGACTCGATCAACTGGAAGAAAGAGTATCAGCGATGGAGGATCAAATGAATGAAATGAAGTGAGAAGAGAAACCAAAAGAAAAAAGAAGAAAAAGAAATGAACAAAGCCTGCAAGAAGTATGGGATTAT
>NW_022301592.1:367-659 GCF_002776525.5 Piliocolobus tephrosceles | reverse complement strand
CAGGCCAAAATTCAAATTCAGGAAATACAGAGAACGCCACAAAGATACTCCTCCAGAAGAGCAACTCCAAGACACATAATTGCCAGATTCACCAAAGTTGAAATGAAGGAAAATATCTTAAGGGCAGCCAGAGAGAAAGGTCGGGTGACCCACAAAGGGAAGCCCATCAGAATAACAGCAGATCTCTCGGCAGAAACTCTACAAGCTAGAAGAGGGTGGGGGCCAATATTCAACGTTCTTAAAGGAAAGATTTTTAAACCCAGAATTTCATATCCAGCCAAACTAAGTTTCA
>NW_022301592.1:0-267 GCF_002776525.5 Piliocolobus tephrosceles | reverse complement strand
TCACCACCAGGCCTGCCTTACAAGAGACCCTGAAGGAAGCCCTAAACCTGGAAAGGAACAACCGGTACCAGCCATTGCAAAAACATGCCAAAATGTAAAGACCATCGAGGCTAGGATGAAACTGCATCAACTAACGAGCAAAATAACCACGTAATATCATAATGGCAGGATCAAGTTTACACATAACAATATTAACCTTAAAAGTTAATGGACTAAATGTTCCAATTAAAAGACACAGACTGGCAAACTGGATAAAGAGTCAAGACC
>NW_022301590.1:2800-3404 GCF_002776525.5 Piliocolobus tephrosceles | reverse complement strand
ACTGAAGATTTGGGGATTTTCAGATACAAAATGTCAAGTAGATATTTATGACATACTTAAAGAAATAAAAGATGCATTTAAAAAAATATACTGAACAAAAGACCATTAGGAATGAATAGATAGATTTTTACATGGAACTTTGAGAAATAAAAAATATAAAGGTTGAAATGTAAAATCTTATTGAAAGCATCATTAGTTACAGCTGAAAAGACAATTAGTGAGCCGAAAATACTTTCAAAGAATTTGCCTGGAAAACAGCACAATGGGCCAGGCGCAGTGGCTCACGCCTGTAATCCCAGCACTTTGTGAGACCGAGGCGGGCAGATCACGATATCAGGAGATGGAGACCATCCTGGCTAACTTGTGAAACTCCGTCTCTACTGAAAAATACAAAAAATTTGGCCGGGCGCGGTGGCTCAAGCCTGTAATCCCAGCACTTTGGGAGGCCGAGACGGGCGGATCACGAGGTCAGGAGATCGAGACCATCCTGGCTAACACGGTGAAACCCCGTCTCTATTAAAAAATACAGAAAATTAGCCGGGCGAGGTGGCGGGCGTCTGTGGTCCCAGCTACTCGGGAGGCTGAGGCAGGAGAATGGCGTGAA
>NW_022301590.1:2294-2700 GCF_002776525.5 Piliocolobus tephrosceles | reverse complement strand
TGTAGTCCCAGCTACTCCAGAGGCTGAGGCAGGAGAATGGCGTGAAAACGGGAGGCGGAGCTTGCAGTGAGCCGAGATCGCACCACTGCACTCCAGCCTGGGCAACAGAGCAAGACTCCGTCTCAAAAATAAATAAATAAATAAAAGAAAACAGCACAATGAGGCAAGAAAATGAGTTTGAAAAAGATTTTAAGAGCCGTAGCCGTAGAGGATAAAAGAAGATTTAATGATTTAATATATATTTGATCATCATGTGAAAAAGAATAGAGAAAAAGAAGGAGGTGAAATATTTAAAGAGATAATGATGGCCGGGTACAGTGGCTCACGCCTGTAATCCCAGCACTTTGGGAGGCCAAGGCGGGTGGATTACCTGAAGTCAGGAGTTCGAGACGAGCCTGGCCAACAT
>NW_022301590.1:0-2194 GCF_002776525.5 Piliocolobus tephrosceles | reverse complement strand
GAGGCAGGAGAATGGCGTGAGCCCGGGGGGCGGAGCTTGCAGTGAGCTGAGATCTTCCACTGCACTCCAGCCTGGGTGATAGAGCAAGACTCTGTCTCAAAAAATAAATAAATAAAAGAAAACAGCACAATGAGGCAAGGAAATGAGTTTGAAAAAGATTTTAAGAGCTATGGCCGTAGAGGATAGAAGAAGACTTAATGATTTGGCCATATGTGTGTCATATTTTATAATTATTTAAAAGTTCTGGGCGTGGTGGCGCACGCCTGTAATCTCAACAGTTTGGGAGGCCGAGACGGGCGAATCACAAGGCCAGGAGATTGAGACCATCCTGGCTAACGTGGTGAAACCGTGTCTCTACTAAAAATACAAAAAATTAGCCAGGCGTGGTGTTACGCTCCTGTAGTCCCAGCTACTCAGGAGGCTGAGGCAGGAGAATTGCTTGAACCCGGGAGGCGGAGGTTGCAGTGAGCCGAGATTGCACCACTGTACTCCCGCCTGGGCGACAGAGTGAGACTCTGTCTCAAAATTAATTAATTAATTAATTAATTAAAATTTTAAAAGTTCCAAACAAAATGAAACCAGGAGTGCTTGCCACTGTCAGATCTACAGGTGAAGGATGTACTACAGGAGGAGGCAAAGCCATCCCAGAAGGGAAGCCTGAGCTGTGTGAAGAAACAGTGAGCAATCCGGTGGTAAGCATGAGGAAATTCAAATGAGCTCCATTGCCATAAGGTAACAATAGTAAGGTAGAATCTGAGGGTGCAAGAAAGAGAACAGACCTAAAATACAGAACAAGCCAGGCAAAAGAGGACGGCCAGCGCTGAAGTGTTCTGAGGTCTTTCTTGCAGTATTTAGGAAAGGGGATAATATATTGTTTAATTATACGTTCTGTTAAGCTACACATGCATTTTTTTAAAAGCCTGCTATATACTGTTTATAAAAGACACATCTAAGTCATAAGACACAGCAAGTCTGAAAGTCAAAGGATGAAAAAAGATATAGCAGGTAAATACTAAAATTCCCCCCCAAAACTTTAGCATACCTTTTTTTTTTTCTTTTTTGAGATGGAGTCCCCCTCTTTCGCCCAGGCTGGAGTGCAGTGGCAGGATCTTGGCTCACTGCAACCTCCATCTCCCAGGTTCAAGCAATTCTGCTGCCTCAGCCTCCCAAATAGTGGGGACTACAGGCACGAACCACCACACCCAGCTAATTTTTGTATTTTTAGTAGAGACAGGGTTTCACTATGTCGGCCAGGCTGGTCTCAAACTCCTGATCTCAAGTGATTCACCCGCCTCGGCCTCCCAAAGTGCTGGGATTATAGGTGTGAGCCACCTCGCCTGGCCCTTAGCATATCTTTATTAATATCAGACAAGAATGGAGTTTGCAGCTGATGTTGTTGTTGTTACTGTTGTTGTTACAAGGCCTTGCTCTGTTGCCCAGGCTGGAGTGCAGGGCCATGATCACAGCTCACTGCAGCCTCAATCTCCTGGGCTCAAGTAATCGTCCTGTTTCAGCCTCCCAAGTAGCTAGGACTACAGGCGTGCACTGTCATGCCTGGCTAATTTTTTAAATTTTTTGTAGAGACAGGGTCTCACTATGTTGCCCAGGCTGGTCTTGAATTCCTGAGCTCAAGTGATCCTCCTGCCTCAGCCTTCCAAAATGCCAGGATCACAGGTGTAATTCACCGAGCCTTCCAACTACTAATCAATAAAGAAGATAAAAAGTCAGCAAAGGTATAGAAGGCTTGAATGACAAAATTAACAAACTTTAATATGTAGAAGCCTGCACCAAACACTTGGAGAATACACATTGCTCTCAAACACACATGTAACGTTTACCAAAAATGATCACATGCTAGTAACAGAGCAAGTTGCAGGTAATATTGACAATTCAGTATCATGCAAACCATGATCTTTGACTATAATGCGTTATGTTATTAGTTATTAGCAAAAAAAAAGATAAATAAAGACTTTCCATACATTTGGCTGGGAGCGGTGGCTAACGCCTGTAATCCCAGCACTTTGGGAGGCTGAAGTGGGTGGATCACGAGGTCAGGAGATCGAGACCATCCTGGCTAATACGGCGAAACCCCATCTCTACTAAAAATACAAAAAAAGTTTGCCGGGCGTGGTGGCGGGCTCCTGTAGTCCCAGCTACTTGGGAGGTTGAGGCAGGAGAATGGCGTGAACCCGGG
>NW_022301588.1:650-3609 GCF_002776525.5 Piliocolobus tephrosceles | reverse complement strand
CCACAATTTTATCTAAACGCTTTTAAAGAAGAAAACGAAAGAGATGTAAAATTAATGAGTTTGTTAAAGCAGCTAGGTCGGACTGATATTCAAACGGAAATAGATATTTTTGAAAATAAAGACGTAAACATATTTAAGGTTAGTGCGCCTGACAATGAGCATAGTTTATCTAACACTGTCAACGTGTATGATTCGGCTAATCATAAGTATGAAACGCCATCATCTGTTAATGCAAACACACATGGACAGACACCAACATATGGACATACTCCCCAACTTTCTTCTCATTATCACTTTTTGCAACAGTCAACTGCTTTTACAAACTTACGAACTTTCTCTTTTTTAAATCAAAATGAAAAACCACAAAGCAAAATACCAACCGATGCAAAGGTTAACGATATTTTGTTAAACACCCATAACAACAATTCAATATATAACCCTACGAGTGACATAACTATGATTGACACAATGATAAATAAAAAAATAAATAAAGAAAACAAAAACAACAACGACGGCGACGACAATGGCGATGACGACGAGTTTTTCCTAAGCAATAAAAATGTACAAGCACTAACAGCAAACCAAAATAAATTAAAAAAAGAACTAACTTACATGTTTTGGGAGATGTTAGGAAATATATATATATATCGAAATATTATATATGAAGCATGTACTTATATTTGTGACCTGAACCATATTTTAAATAATTATTTATTAAGTAATAAAAAGATGATAGAAAATGAAAAAAAAAATATCAAAGATATGTTTATAGAAAAAGAAAATAAGTATATTGCAGAAAAGATACAATTAAGAAAAGAAATTGGAATAAAAAAATTAAACAAGAGTATATATAAAGAAAAATACAACGATTTAAAAGAACAATATGAACAAGAAAAAAAAATATACTGAATCTAACAAACTCTTTATATGAACAAGAAAGTATAAAATATAAAAATACTATTAAAAAATTTAAACAAGTATATATGAATTATAAAATGTACAAAGTGAGAGAAAAAAAATGGGCTAAACTTGTTAAATTATTGGTCAATGAAATTAAACACACATCTGTGGAAAACCAAGAACAAATTAAAGATATATGGATAGAGCTAATAGCAATCTCAACAAATGATAACAAAACTACTGTTGTTAGCAACAGTGCTAGTATACAATCAAATAAATTAATTAGGGGTAAACAAAATGGATACACATTAAACGACACATGTTCAGTTACAGATATAGATGGTAACATGTTTCTCAATATAACCAATGATAATATAAATAATAAAAATGATTTTATATTAGCAAATAATAAAGAGAATAAAAAAAATAATACAACATTAAAAAAATGTGATTTAACTGACGAAGAAAATAAGAATAAACAATATTGTTATAATCAATTTAGGAAACATATTAGAACTAATAATAACAAAATAAATGAATTAAAAAAAAAAAAATATATTGCGTCAAATAATTACGATAACGAACAACGCAGTAGTGACAAAAGTAATGTACGTAATAGTATTCTTAATAATAATCAACAAAAAAAACAAAGATGTAAAAATAGTGACAAAAACAAATCCAACCAATTTAAAGAAAATAATAAAAATGAGTTAAACAGCGATGATAAAATATATTTGTATCAAACAGATTTTAATACATGTTTGGAAAATATAAAAAAAAGTGATGCTCTAGTTTTAGATTCATCTAGCGATTCAGAACTCTTAGTAGAATACAATGAAATTATGTATTCATGTAGTAATTCAGATATACCTGATGAAAAAATAAGTCAAACACACGATTCGAATGGGCTGGTTAAAAATGAAAGCAGTGAAGAAGAAACGATTAATGAAATTGGGGAAAATGGTAAGATGCGCGAGAGCACTAGCACTAACACTAACACTAACACTAGCACTAACACTAATACTAACACTAACACTAATACTAACACTAACACTAACACTAATACTAGCACTAACACTAACACTAGCACTAGTACGTGTGAAGGTATCACTACGTGCGGAAGTACCACCACGCGCGATAACTGGTTTACTTCTTTAAGCCAAATGGCCAAAGAATCATGTGTAACTTTTCAAAATATGTTAAAAATAAAAGAAAATGAACTTGAAAAAAAAACAAATCGAATAAATCACCTAAAAACTCAACTAATAAAATTAAAAGAAGAAAACATGAAACAACAAAATCAACATCAGTGCTTGGAAGAAGAACAAGAAAATTTGAAAAATAAATTGAACTTATTAAATTATACTATACAAAAACTAGAAGAACAGATATACAAGTTAAATAGTGATCAAGTATATTTTCAAAGCAATAGCCTAACTAAATATCAAGAACTACATGTCCTTATTAAAAATTATGAACAGGTATATTTTTTAATTAAAAATTATATTAAAAAATATGCATCAGTTTTATATTTGATGGATTCGTTACCATCAAATGAAGAAACATGTATTCTAAATATATTAAATGAACAAAAAAAATAATAATAATAACAACAAAAAATTAATATAAAAATAATTGTTTCTTTTAATATACAAAATAAACCACAGCCAAAAAAAAAAAAAATAGAAAAAAAAAAAAAAAAAAAAAATGTTTTACTAATGAGCAACGAAACTAAAGAATGTTATAATTTTACTAAACTCAAAAGAATAGCAATAAAAGTGATAACAATAAAAATGATAATTACATGTAAAGTTTGTTTTTAGAAGAATTAATTAGTAACATGTCAGAATGTCACCCAAAGAAGTAGCTTGTAACATGATGTACGTTCTTTGTGTAAAAAAAAAAAAAAAGAAAGTGGGAAAGAGGTTATTTGTTTTTGCTTTTCCGCTTTTCCACGCTTCTATCTTTTTCGCTATATGTCAGATATTTATTTTATTATGGAATTCCTTTCTTCCTTTCTTTCTTTCTTCCTTTTTTTTTTTTTTTTTTTTTTTTTTTT
>NW_022301588.1:0-550 GCF_002776525.5 Piliocolobus tephrosceles | reverse complement strand
TTTTTTTTTTTTTTTTTGTTACTAACTTATTGCCTAGTGTGAAATATTTTGATATATTAATAATAAAAACTATCTGTTTGTATTTTTAATATTCGATTATTATTTGTTCGTATTCTGTTTATAAAAATACGTTAAAAAAAAATTTTTAAAAGTGCACTCTTGTTTTTTACTTCTAATAAATATAAGGTGTAAAAGAGTTGCGGTTATTCTACAGTTGTGTAACTTATGCTAAAAATAATAGTTTCTAAAAACATATTTATTACACATATAAACATTTTTTTTTTTTGTTTTTTTGTGTTTATCGTATCTGTACACGGTCTCACTTTTAACATTCTTTCTCCTTCTTCTCCTCTTTAGCGATTTTTTAAAAAGACTTTCAAACGGAGCTTAACAATTATCAAAGTGGGGCAAAGGAAAAGTAAAAATTTATGTAACAATAGTACAGTGTTGATCGTATCTTGTGGTTCATAAAAAAATCACAACATGAAGTATTAAAGTGTGAATAGCTAAATAGTCCTAAACCGACAGGGAGACATATATATATATATAT
>NW_022301587.1:0-1267 GCF_002776525.5 Piliocolobus tephrosceles | reverse complement strand
GGTATAAGCTCCATGAGGGTGGAGACTATGACTACTTCATCTACTTTGAATAGTATCTGGCACATAGTGCTTAAGAAATATTTATCAGCAAGAAAATTATGAACGCACGTCTCTCACTGGTCTACATTTGAAGGTGACACTTCAATAGATGCTCTGAATCAAGTCACTCCTGACACTTCTGTGAAGAATTCTGACTATGCCTGACCCATCTAGAACTCCAGCAAATGTTTTTCGGATAAACTTTGGAAATGTCATCTGAGTCTCACACTACTAAATGAAAAAGATTTCTTACATAAAATATGCCCTTCAATTTATTTTAGTTTACTTAATGTTCAAAGATTTTATTATTTAACATCAATGCTATTATTAATATAAAGTCACTGTATTTCCATCTATTTCAAATACCACATAGCCATATTTCTGAATGTTCTAAATTACAGCCACAAAGTAAATTACTTTTACTTTTGATGTTTTCACAATTAAATGACTCATAAAACTGCTTAAATTGTAAGATAAATGAACTATAACCACCCTAAGCCACCTTCTCTGTACATGGCAAATATGTTAGACTTTCTGTAATAGTCTTCATCTATTAAATCCAGAGGTTAGGTTAAATGGATGTTACATCCTCTGAGTTCTCCTGGCCTCAGGACTTTTTCATAGAGAAATCCTGTCTACAGATTGCTGAATAGTTGCCAATTTATTCAGTTCCTCCACTTTCAAAAGAGCAAACTTAAAAATGGGCCATCAGAGTGCATTTTAATTTTAATGGGATTTATACTTCTCTATTTATATATTTTCTTATTACTGGCTTAGATTTTTTTAAGACACATAACAAATCAGAACTATGTCTTAATATTTTAGCATTCTTTGACATTCCATTTTGCAAGGAGATACAATTCAAATTGAACTTGGGAATTTATACACATTGGTAATTAGTTGACCCTTGTAAATTGCAGACTTTATTTCCCCATTCTGAGATGTCTGGCATACTCTGTCAAGACATGAAACTCTAAGTCAAGATGTGGGGAAATATGTGCCAAAATGTTATGGCTTAGTTGAAAACAGAGCTGCTGAAAAAAGGTAGGAAAATGGTAGGCTTTTTGTGTATCACAGCCAGCAGAGATTGCATCCTTTTTCCAAACAGCAACAGTACTTGTAAAAAGTATGTGAAGTCAAGTAGCATCTATTCTAACTATTTCATATTTGTGAAACACTTGTCTCATGTGGCTATAAGCTCCCTGTGGGCACAGCTGATCTCATAGTT
>NW_022301586.1:148-8523 GCF_002776525.5 Piliocolobus tephrosceles | reverse complement strand
CCCAAAGTGCTGGGATTACAGGCTTGAGCCACCGCGCCCGGCCCAAATCTTTTTCATATATTAGTAGAATGCTTCTCTGTGGAGAAAGTTGCCCCTGCATCTACTATTTGGTAACTTAGAGGCATTTTTGTTGTTCTTGAGATGGAGTTTTTTGCTCTTGTTGCCCAGGCTGGAGTGCAATGGCACCATCTCAGCTCACTGCAACCTCCGCCTCCTGGGTTCAAGCGATTCTTTTGCCTCAGCCTCCTGAGTAGCCAGGATTACAGGCGCTCACCACCACGCCTGGTTAATTTTTTGGTTTTTTTAGTAGAGGCGGGATTTTGCCATGTTTGCCAGGGAAGTCTTGAACACGTGACTTCAGGTGATCCATCCACCTCAGTCTCCCAAAGTGCTGGGATTATAGGCTTGAGCCACCATGCCTGGCATAGAGGCATATTTAATACAGAAAAGGCAGGATAAATGCCCTGGCTTTCTTTCTTAAAACAATGAGTTGGTATCCTCAGCATTCTCTAGCAGTGACTGATTTTCTTTTTTCTTTTAAATTATTGTGAACTTACGAATTGAAGCATATTTAGTGTTATTGTATTTAATGTGGATTCTTCGTAGTTATTATCACCATTAAAACTTAACTTAAATTGTCTCTGCACTTCATACATCTCCAGTGGTTTTGACATGACCCTGAACGCCTTTGACAGCTGCTTTGTTATCTGGTATGACAATTTGTTCCAAGGTCATCTAGTATAATAGTTTTTTGGCCCCAGACTTAGAATCAGCCATTTCTCCAGAGGAAATTGTTTTGAAGATCACTATCTGGGCACGAGGTGCACTCATATTAACAGTGGTTTGGGATGGGCATGGTGGCTCACGCTTGTAATCCCAGCACTTTGGGAGACTGAGGCAGGCGGGTCAGGAGATCAAGACCATCCTGGCCAACATGGTGAAACCCCATCTCTACTAAAAATACAGAAATTAGCTGGGTGTGGTGGCGCTCACTTGTAGTCTGAGCTACTCAGGAAGCTGAGGCAGGAGAATTGCTTCAACCCAGGAGGCAGAGTTTGCAGTGAGCTGAGATCGCACCACTACACTCCAGCCTGGCGACAGAATGAGACTCCGTCTAAAAAAAATTAAAAAGCAGTGGTTTGGTGTTTGCTTTTAGGTTTTTCCAGTGTATACTAATTCAGATTAAGGACTAAAAGGTTTTTATTTAACCTGTTCTGTCATATATCTGTATCTCCTTTTTCCCCACACTGAGTTGCCTGAGTTTCAAGGCCATTGGGGATGATAGAATATTACTTACTGAGTTGTTTTATCTCACATTGCACATAGAACAGTTTAACACTAACAACATTGACACTATCACCAGCAGTATGATCATTTTAAATTACTTTTCCTTTTTTTGAGACAGGATCTCTTTCTGTTGCCTAGGCTGGAGTGCAGTGGGGGCAATCTCAGCTTACTGCAACTTCTGCCTCCTGGGTTCAAGCAATTCTCCTGCCTCAACCTCCCTAGTAGCTGGGACTACAGGCATGTGCCACCACACCCAGCTAGTTTTTGTATTTTTAGTAGAGACAGGGTTTCACCATGTTGGCCAGGCTGGTCTAGAACTCCTGATCTCAGGTAATCCGCCCGCCTCTGCCTCCCAGAGTGCTGGGATTACAGGGGTGAGCCACTGCGCCCGGCCTGAAGGTACTTTTTTGAAGGGCATATCTGTTTGTCTTTATGGTATAGCATGCTGAAAATGTTATAGTCAAATTTACTATTTTAATATCAGTAGTTTTTTTCTGTTTCGTGTCATTATATACATGTTTAGATTTATTTGCTTTTATTTTCAATTTGTTGGTTGCTCTTAGATTTAATTTTGTTTTAATATGTCTGTTAAAGTCATCTTAATAGCGAGATTGACTAGTTATAAAAGGAAATAGATATAAGCAAAATAGACTGATAACTAGGATACAAGATCACTAATTCTGTAATTTAACATCTCAGAATTGAAAAGTGCATTGTTTATGTTCCTATAGTCTGTTCTTATTTGTGGCTGTTTGGAAGTCTAGATAGGGTGAATTTATGAACTAATCGACTCCCTTTCGTCATGAGTTTCATTGACTCTGCTAAGTATTTTATCAGAGCTTCTAATGAGTATCAGTTTGTCTGATTTGAATTTTTCTTCCTCTCCTCTGTTTTTCCCTTTTTTCCCCCTTTGGTTGGTTGAGGGTACTAAAAATGGTTATCAAAGGGAATTGGTGGACAGGGGTGGAATTATGAATTGAGTGGTCTTTGTATTAAAACATTTGGACTCTAGTAATTCAACTTTTCCATGATTTTTTTCTTTTGTAAGTGGATTGATATTTGACTAATTGTTTTCATCCATTGCTAGCCTTTGGATTTTGTGAGTACAAGGAGCCAGAATCTACTCTGCGTGCACTCAGATTATTACATGACCTGCAGATTGGAGAGAAAAAGCTACTCGTTAAAGTTGATGCAAAGACAAAGGCGCAGCTGGATGAATGGAAAGCGAAGAAGAAAGCTTCTAATGGGGTATGTTTTCTGTCGGGGTATCTTTTCTAGGCCAGGCTGTGCTATTTCAGTGTAATGCTTCTCATTATAAATGAATCTAATATGGGGCTTCAAAAGATCATCATATATGTGCTTGTGGCTTAAATGTAGGAGGGTATTTGATAGTTTGTAGTTATTTTAAGTCTTATCTACCCATAGTGGGTGGATGACTGTTGGTTTGCTTGTTCCAGGTTGGGATGAAAGTAGTAAGGGAGGCTGGACAAGGTTAACTTGCCAGAGAAAACACTGGTACAGACTATTCCAAACAGAGCTAATTCATTAAGGCAGCTTTGTAAGTAAGTACAAAATATATTTCAACCTACACAATTTTTCTTAGTTTCCCTCTCTTTTAGAAGTATACCAACTCTAAAATGAATGAAACTCTGATTACTTGCCTTAGCTTGGGGGATTTATTCAAGCTATACTAAGTGAAGCTAAAATAAAGGACATGGTTGTATATTGTATTGTAATGTATACATTTTTACTCAACAAAGTGAAACATAGCTAAAACTTGAGTATATATTTCCTTCATTTCTTTTCTTAGTTCGTTTTTGGTATCTCATGCTGAACAAATGCAAAATAGATTTATTATTGCCTTCTCCCAACAAAAACAAAACCAGAAGTGTCTTTCGCTGTCATCAAATTTTTATTATCTTTCAAAATAGAAATTGCTTTCTGGGCCTGGCGCGGTGGCTCATGCCTGTCTGTAGTCCCAGCATTTTGGGAGGCCGAGACCAGCGGATCACAAGATCAGGAGATCGAGACCATCCTGGCTAACATAGTGAAACCTGGTCTCTACTAAAAATAGAAAAAATTAGCCGGGCGTGGTGGCAGGCACCTGTAGTCCCAGCTACTTGGGAGGCTGAGGCAGGAGAATGGCGTGAACCTGGGAGGCGGAGTTCACGGTGAGCCAAGATCACGCCACTGCACTCCAGCCTGGGTCACTGCACTCCAGCCTGGGCGACAGAGCGAGACTCCATCTCAAAAAAAAAAAAAAAAGAAAGAAATCGCTTTCTGCTGGACGTGGTGGCTCATGCCTGTAATCTCAGCACTTTGGGAGGCAGAGGCAGGCGGATCACCTGAGGTCAGGAGTTCGAGACCAGCCTGGCGAACATGGCAAAACCCTGTCTCTACTAAAAATACAAAAAATTAGCCTAGCATTGTGGCAGTTGGCTGTAATCGCAGCAACCCGGAGGCTGAGGCAGGAGAATCACTTGAACTGGAGAGGTGGAGGTTGCAGTGAGTTGAGATTGAGCCATTGTACTCCAGCCTGGGCAACTAGAGCGAAACTCTATCTCCCTGCTGCCAAAAAAGAAAAAAGAAATACCTTTTATGTCCCCTCCAAGTTCTTTGTTAAAAAAAAACAAAACACCAAACCCAAAAAGCTCACAAAATGAAGCAAAGTATAAATAAGCAATTTAATGCCACCTGTAATCCCGTCATCATAAGTAACACTAGACAGTTGGGATGTATGTTCTTCCGGACATTTTTCTGTGTATGAATGTAGTTTTTTTTTTCTTTTTTTTTTTTCTTTTTGACACAGAGTGTCTGTCGTTAAGGCTGGAGTGCAGTGATGTGATCTTGGCTCACTGCAACCTCTGCCTCCCGTGTTCAGGTGATTCTCCTGCCTCAGCCTCCTGAGTAGCTGGGATTACAGGCATCTGCCACCACGTTCAGCAAATTTTTGTATTTTTAGTAGAGATGGGGTTTCACCATGTTGGCCAGACTAGTCTGGAACTCCTGACTTCACGTAATCTGTTCTCCTTGGCCTCCCAAAGTGCTGGGATTACAGGTGTGAGCCACCGTGCCTGGCCAAATGTAGGATTTTGGTTGTTTTTTGGTGGGGTTTTTTTTTTGAGATGGAGTCTCACTCTCTTGCCCAGGCTGGAGTGCAGTGGCACGACCTCAGCTCACTGCAATCTCCACCTCCCAGATTCAAGCGATTCTCCCTACTCAGCCTCCCAAGTAGCTGGGATTACAGGCGCCCGCCACCAAGTTCAGCTACTTTTTCTATTTTCACTATGTAGGTGAGGCTGGTCTTGAAACTTAGGTGATCCGCCTGCCTCGGCCTCTCAAAGTGCTGGGATTACTTGCGAGCCACTCAGCCCGGCCAGCATTGCCTGTATTTCTAAAACATAAGTATAATTTTATCACACTCTTGCTTATTATGTGAGACCCATCCTTAATGATTTTAGATTTCTTACAGAAAAAAGACCCCCCCCCCCCCCCTTTTTTTTTTTTTTTTTACTCTGTCTTGCTCTGCCGCCCAGGTGGAGTGCAGTGGTAAAATCTTGGCTCACTGCAACCTCCACCTCCTGGGATCAAGTGATTCTCCTGCTTTGGCCTACCGAGTAGCTGAGTTTATAGGCACCTGCCACCACCCCTGGCTCATTTTTATATTTTTAGTAGAGGTGGGATTTCTCCATGTTTTCCAGGCTGTTCTTGAACTCCTGACCTCAGGTGATCCACCCGCCTTGGCCTCCCAAAGTGCTGAGATTACAGGCGTGAGCCATGGTGCCCGGCCATAAAGCCCATATTTTTAGGATGACATTCAAGGCTCTCTCCAGTCTACCTTTCTTTTTTTTTTTTTTATTTTTTTTATTTTTTTTGAGACGGAGTCTCGCTCTGTTGCCCAGGCTGGAGTGCAGTGGTGCGATCTCGGCTCACCGCAGTTCACGCCATTCTCCCTCAGCCTCCAAGTAGCTGGGACTACAGGCGCCGCCACCTCGGCCGGCTAGTTTTTTGTATTTTTAGCAGAGACAGGGTTTCACCGTGTTAGCCAGGATGGTCTCGATCTCCTGACCTCGTGATCCGCCCGCCTCGGCCTCCAAAGTGCTGGGATTACAGGCGTGAGCCACCGCGCCCGGCTTCTAGTCCACCTTTCTAACTTCCTTCTTTCCTTCTCTGCACATACTACTGCATGTACCTCCACAATCTTCCTTTTTGCTTTGCTGGCATTTCATGTCTTTGTTCCCTATCCAAGCTCCCTGTTGAAATTCTTTTTTTTTTTTTTTTTTTTTTTTTTTTTTTTTTTTGAGGCGGAGTCTCGCTCTGTGGCCCGGACTGGAGTGCAGTGGCCGGATCTCAGCTCACTGCAAGCTCCGCCTCCCGGGTTTACGCCATTCTCCTGCCTCAGCCTCCCAAGTAGCTGGGACTACAGGCGCCCGCCACCTCGCCCGGCTAGTTTTTTGTATTTTTTAGTAGAGACGGGGTTTCACCGTGTTAGCCAGGATGGTCTCGATCTCCTGACCTCGTGATCCGCCCGTCTCGGCCTCCCAAAGTGCTGGGATTACAGGCTTGAGCCACCGCGCCCGGCCTCCCTGTTGAAATTCTATCCATACTTATAATTAACATGTCCCTTGATTAATACAGACTTTATCAGCCTACCCTCAGTTTCTCTCAGACAGAATTAAGTCCTCTGTTCCCGTATAAAGCAGATCTTTGTAGCTGTTTTAGTAGATACTATTTATATGTCTCTCTCTTTCACAGCCCTTTGTTACCCATCTCATTCCCATATCCTCTTTCAACCCCCCATCTCTGATTACAAATAGAAAGGGTGATAAGTTTGTGGGCTGTGTCTCTTTAATCTTGTACCTCCACAGCACCTAGGACAGTGTCTTGCCTAAAGCAAGGACGGAATTAACATTTGTTTACAGTTGCTTATCTGTCAGTCTTACTATCCTTACCCTGCTTCATAAGGAAATTATATTTATATTTTATTTCAAATCAGTAATACTGCCTGTCACATCACTAAAACCTCAAAAAACCAGAAATGTTCGAAATAAGGATTTTCAGGTTTGCCTTGTTGGGATGACTGTATACTAACTAAAGGTATGGATTCAGTATCTTCAAAGTGTTCTGATTTGCTAGGACTCACTGTTTTCTTGTGTTTAATCTTCGTTTTGTGAGGTCATTTAATTTCTAGCATTTGCAAATGTTATACTGAAAAACTCTGAAAATGAAATAAATCACTATACTATGTATTTTTATAAATAAGGAAAGGTGACTTGGCATTTCTTGCTTGTTTGCTTTTTTTGGGGTGGGTACAGCGTGTTGCTCTGTCACCCAAGCTCGAGTGTGGGGTGGTGTGATCTCTGCTCACTGCAACCTTCTATTCCCAGGCTCCAGTGATCCTTCTGCCTCAGCTGGGACTACAGGTGTGCACCACCATACCTGCCTAAGTTTTATATTTTTTGTTGAGATGGGGTTTCACTGTGTTGTCCAGGCTGGCCTTGAACTCCTGGACTTAAGTGATCCACCTACCTCAGCCTTCCAAAGTGCTAGGATTACAGGTAGGAGCCACTGTGCCCAAGAAATGTTGATTTCTTGTATAATCAACATTAGCCAGAGTAACCACACTTCAGATCTGTTTGTTGGTCTTCAGGAAAAGCAATATGTGTCTGGATGTGGTGGCTCACACCTGTAATCCCAGCACTTTGGGAGTCTGAGGTCGGAGGATCACCTGAGGTCAGGAGTTTGAAACCAGCCTGGCCAACATGGTGAAACCCTGTCTTTACTGAGAAAGAAATACAAAAATTAGCCAGGTGTGGTGGCGCACACCTGTAATCCCAGCTACTTGGGAGGCTGAGGCAGGAAAATCACTTAAACCTGGGAGGTAGAGGTTGCAGTTAGCTGTGATTCTGCCACTGTAGTCCAACCTGGGTGACAGAGTGAGACTCTGTCTCATGAAAAAGTGAAGTTACATGCAATAAAATCACACAAAAATTATTTTTAATAAAATGAAATTAAAACAATTGACAGACATCAGTTACATGATTTATTGTTCCAACTGTGTATGTGTATTTCTGAGTGCCCTTTGGCTTCTTGCCCAGTGGTACTTGAAGTCATAGGATAAACATGGCATATTTTCCTAGTGTTAATTTTACTCAATATAGGTTAAAAACATTCTATCTGATGTAAAAAAAATTTTTTTCAAATAACGTAAGCAAATATTACTATATAGTGGAGTAGATTAGAGATTTGCCATGATTTTTTTTTTTAAGGGTGGTTTTGGGTGGAGGGAGGTAGGAAAGCTGGAGAGGGAGAGATTGGAGGGAGGAGCAGGGGGAGTGGGGAAGATGGTGGGTGCGAGATGGGTGGCCACTGCCGCCATGATTTTTCAGCATAAAAATATGACATGGTGATTGTTTTTTATTCTTGGTCGTTGATTAGTTGGAGAAATTTTAAAAGGCTGTTAAGTAGAGGATAGGAGAACGAGACGTTGAGAACCCTTTGTGTTGCTTTATTAGGCATTTTCCTCTGAGGCGGAAGAGAAAACAATTAGTTCCGTATTTCTCATTGATTAAAAAGGAAACATGAGTTTGTCTAGGAGAGCAATATATTTTTCATGATCCAGAATTTTCTTTCTTTTTTTTATGAGATGGGGTCTCGCAGTGTTGTCTAGGCTGGTGTCTACCTCCTGGGCTCAAGCAATTCTTCTGCTTTGGCCTTCCAAGGTACTGGGTTTACAGGCATGAGCCACTGTGCCCAGCCAGATTCAGAATTTTAAGAAGAATTTTGGGGCCGGGCGCGGTGGCTCAAGCCTGTAATCCCAGCACTTTGGGAGGCCGAGACGGGCGGATCACGAGGTCAGGAGATCAAGACCATCCTGGCTAACGCGGTGAAACCCCGTCTCTACTAAAAATACAAAAAACTAGCCGGGCGAGGTGGCGGGCGCCTGTAGTCCCAGCTACTCCGGAGGCTGAGGCAGGAGAATGGCGTAAACCCGGGAGGCGGAGCTTGCAGTGAGCTGAGATCCGGCCACAGCACTCCAGCCCTGGCGACAGAGCAAGACTCCGTCTCAAAAAAAAAAAAAAAAAAAA
>NW_022301585.1:0-10175 GCF_002776525.5 Piliocolobus tephrosceles | reverse complement strand
AGCCACCGCGCCCGGCCTCTTTTTTGTTTGTTTGTTTAAGCTGGAGTCTCGCTCTGTCGCCCAGGCTGGAGTACAGTGGTGTGATCTCAGCTCACTGCAACCTCTGCCTCTGCCTCCCCGGTTCAAGTGATTCTCCTGCCTCAGCCTCCTGAGTAGCTGGGATTACAGGCACAAGCCACCACGCCTGGCTAGTTTTTGTATTTTTAGTAAAAATGAGGTATCGCCATGTTGGCCAGGTTGGTCTCGAACTCCTGGCCTCAAGTCATCCACCTGCCTTGACCTCCCAAGGTGCTGGGGTTGGAGGCGTGAGCCACCATGCCCAGCCAATGACTGTCTCTTGAGAGGGGTGTAAGGACTTGGTACACAGCAAAGCCCATGATCAAGCTCCTGGGGCCTGCCATGGCTTGGGTAGCGGGGTAGGAGTGGGCTAGGGGAGGTTGAGTCCCCTGAGATTGTAGTGGAATGGAGCACCCACCAGCAACCCCCCACCCCTCTCCAGGCCAGTGCTTTCCACAGACTTTTCGCAGACCTGGAGGGGCTGAAGGACCCACCTACCTAGAACACAGGCAATCAGGATGACAGTGCTGGGAAGGCACAAAGGTCGTTTCACAGATAGAAAGATAGAGATTTAAAGTGGGAGGCAAGTGACCAAACCCCCCTCCTCCCACCTTGGGCCAGAACAGTCAAGACAAACTCAGCGCTGCCCCTGAGGAGGCTGGGAAGCCCACCTAGCTCCTCAGTGAGGCAGCCTCGGGCCGCAGAGTTCCCTGTCTCAAGGATGATAAAAGTAACCAGTCTTCAACAACCACAGGTACTTGGCCAACTGGCTCTTTTTCTCAACCCTGTGAGGGAGGCATCAACCCGGTCGGTCTACAGATGAGACTAGGGCAGAGGCCAACTCGCCCAAGGCACTTGCTTACAATGGCAGAGACAGACCTTGTGACACAGGACTCTGATAACTGGGCATGTTGTCTCCATGAGTCGGGGACAGATCTCCCCTCTTGCATCTTGTAAACATAAGCCACCCGTAAGTCAGGAATCTTCACACACAAGCCCCAGGAAGCCACGGTCTCCCTCCTAGCTGGCCTCTGGGCCGAGTGCAGCCCCGCTTCTCTCCCTCTCCCTCCACCATGCCAGGCTCCGACTGGGTCAGGCCAGGTAGGCAGCAGAGCTGGCCCAGCCATATCTTGCTGGAGACTCTGAATCCCCTGGGACACTCTCAGAGCAACAGAAGTGCCAAGGGGCTTGGAGGCTGTTAGCGCAGAACCCAAACTGAAATCTCTCTACCCTCCACCCACCGCCTGTGCCAAGGTTGTGTTTTGTGTTGGCACAGCTGAGGGAATAAGAAAGAGGAAACCTGGCCGGGCGCAGTGGCTCAAGCCTGTAATCCCAGCACTTTGGGAGGCCGAGACGGGCGGATCACGAAGTCAGGAGATCGAGACCATCCTGGCTAACACGGTGAAACCCCGTCTCTACTAAAAATACAAAAAACTAGCTGGGCGACGTGGCGGGCGCCTGTAGTCCCAGCTACTCGGGAGGCTGAGGCAGGAGAATGGCGTAAACCCGGGAGGTGGAGCTTGCAGTGAGCTGAGATCCGGCCACTGCACTCCAGCCTGGGCGACAGAGCGAGACTCCGTCTCAACAACAACAACAACAACAACAACAACAAAAAAAGAGGAAACCTGTCCCTTACCTAGTAAGAGGCCTCTCCCCTCCAGGAAAGGGAACATTTGGCTCACAGCTGAAGTGACTGAGGCACAGACAGGCCTCAGGTGCCTCCTGGCTCCCTGCCTCAAGGAGGCTCAAATGAGAGTGTGAGCGTCCTCACCCCCGTGCCTATTGCTATAGGCAGAGGGAGGGGCTCAGATTCATAAAGGCAAAGGCCAGCCAGGCTGAGAATGGGGGATGAGGCAGGCAGTACAGGTGCGCTGGGGCCAGCCTCCCTTTGGACATCCCATGGCTCACCGCCTTTGCCCCTGCGAGTGGTAGAACGACATTTGCTTAGGATTAGGCCCAAATACAGCCCTTCCAGAGCTGGCCCAGGAGCTGGAAGAGCAGGGTCACACTAGCTTTATACCTGCTGAGTCCCCACCCTGGCGCTGGCTGTAGTCAGATGGGGAGGCCGAGAAGAGCTCCATTCCTGAAGTGGGACAAGGCTCCGCACTGAACATGGAGCAGAGATCAGGAGGGGGACCCGGTTTATAACACAGCTGGGGTAGGCAAAGTCCTGCCTGGGCCTGGGGGACACTCAGTCCAGCCACCTGCAGTTCCTGTCCATGCCCCAGTTGGTGCCTGGCTGGGCAGTCAGTCCGAGGGGCCCTGGCATGCCTGACAGTCCTTCATGTCCTCCGAGTAGTCCTCGATCTGGATGGTCACGGTGTGGAAGTGGAACTTCCCTTGGAGGCGGCTGCTGGCTGTCTTCAGCACAGCCTGGGCATCTGTATTCTGAGCTGGGGATCGAGAGGACACAGCTGGGGAAACCATTTACTCTGGCCCTTTGAAACCATCAGGAGCCTGAATCTCATACCCCATCCCCAGCAGAACAGGATGGGGGACCATGAACATGGAGAAGCCCCCAGATTCTACTCCTCTGCCAGGTAGCCTCCCAGCCCAGACCTGGCTCATGCCTGAAAGAGCTGCTAAAGCACTGGCCTTAAGGCCAGGAATCTGCCACCTACTGCCATATACTAGCTGTAAAAGCCTGGGCCAGTAACTTTACCACCCAACCCCAGCCTCAGTTTCCTGGGTAAATGAGATTGTGATGATCAGATGGAATAATGCATATCAAGTACTCAGCATGAGGCTGGGCTCGATGCATGGGCGCTGTGAGCATCTGGGTCACCTGGACCCTGTGGAGATGGCACCAGGCCTTTGGCTGCCTGTCTCCCACCCCACCCTGAGTGTCCCGAGCACTCACCAATGGCAATGTGGACAGACAGAACAGGCTGGGCCACGGTCAGTGCCCAGATATGCAGGCTGTGCAGGGCTTCCACCCCCTCCACCGACAGCAGCAGATCCCGCACAGCTGTGAAGTCCACGCCCTTGGGGGTCCCTGAGGATGGCAAGCACGGGGGCTAAAGGAAACTGCCCCTCACACGCCTGCCCATTGGTGCAGGGCTAGCTCCTGCTCCTCAGGTGTCATCCCCTCAAAGAAGACCTCTTTGGCCTGCAGGTCTGAGGCTGCTTTCACCTCCCAAGCTCTCCGCCCTATCACTCTATTATATTTCCTCTCCACTCTTAACACTGAAATTATTTATGAATTTACTTATTGTCAATCTCTCCCTCTAAAATGGACACTCCATGAGGGCAGGACAGTCTCCTTTGTTTACCACAGTATCCTTGGTGCCTAAAACAGCGCCTACTCCATAGTAGGTGCTCAATAAATATATTTTTTGGTTTGTTTTTAGACAGAGCCTTGCTGTGTCACTCAGGCTGGAGTGCTGTGTCTCGATCTTGCCTCACTGCAACCTCCCTCTCCCAGGTTCAAGCAATTTTCCTGCCTCAGTCTCCTGAGTAGCTGGGACTACAGATGCGTGCTGCCACGCCTGGCTAATTTTTGTATTTTTAGTAGAGACAGGGTTTCACTGTGTTAACCAGGCTTGTCTCAAACTCCTGACCTCAGGTAATCTGCCTGCCTCAGCCTCCCAAAGTGCTGGGATTACAGGCATGAGCCATCGCGCCTGGCCAATGAATATATTTTTGAATGGAAAGAAGGAAAGAACAGATCCTGAGAATCCCTGGACCCACCCAGGGAACAATCATCATCTTCATCATTATCGCTTTTATCTGGGTTAGCATATTCTTGGAGAAAAAGCTCTGACCTGCAGCCAAATACTGCTAAGCCCAGGCCAGCATCCCACTCTATTCCAGACTGACCCTGACCACGCGGAGGCCTATGACCCTGGCCCAAGACCCCAGGCCTAGAGCATAAGAAAGCCAAGGTGCAGGGCCAGGTGTGGTGGCTCACATCTGTAACCCCAGCACTTTGGGAGGCCGAAGTGAGACGATTGCTTGAGCCCAAAAGTTTGAGACCAGCCAGGAAAACATGGTGAGACCCCCATCTCTACAAAACATTTAAAAGTTAGCCAGACGTGGTGGCATGCGCCTGTGGTCCCAGCTACTTGGGAGGCTGAGGCAGGAGGATTACTTGAGCCAGGAGGTCGAGGCTGCAGTGAGCCATGGTGACGCCACTGCACTCTAGCTTGGATGACAGAGCAAGATCCTATTTCAAAAAAAAAGCTAATTCAGGGCAGACCAGATCATTCTCCACCACTGACCATTCTCCAGCCCCACAAATTACAGCCATGTCCCCCCAGGGTATGGCATTGTTTGGTCCCTGAGATGAGGAAAGGCCTGAGCTGCAGTGGATTAAGTAACTTTGTCCAAGGCTGACCGTCCTTCTCTGAGCCTCAGTCTGCCCCTCTGTGCAATGGGAAGCATAATCCTCACTCCCTCTCCCTGGGAGAAGGCAGCCAGAGCCTGGGAAATGTATAGGGGAGAGCTGGAGCGCTCCAGATGCTACAGATGTCCCCCAGAAGCCACCTGACTAGGCAGAGGAGGCACCCTTGGGGGTAGGGGGAAGGGAAGACCGGGGCTGGGGTACAGTTCCAGGAACTGCCACACCTAAAAGCCCAGGCTCTACATGAAGATCAGCCTGGGGGCCCCAGGAGGTTTTCCAGCCGATGCCGGGGCTCCAGATCCCGGCTCCCTGCCATGTGCTGGGATGCCGCAGACACACACATACCTTATTTGAGCTGATCTAGAGCTTGAAAGCCAAGAGCAAAAACGGAGCCACAACGCTCAGGTTACCTTCCATCAACACCAGGATCACATCTCTCAGGATGGTCAAGGTTGTCCCCAGGACCAGGATGGAGAAGAAGAAGGTGCAGATGGGGTCTACATACTTGTATTCCGGCTGCAGGAAGAGAGGAAGACAGACCTCGGTTCACCATCTAACACCTCAGCTTCCCTTCTCCCCTCCCACCCAGCACTGTTGGGGAGAGGGGCTATCTCTACTGGGTGGGCATGAGCCTCACCCCGGCCCTGCCTCCCAGTTTTCTCCTCTTTATTTCACATCTGCAAGAGCAGAAAGGGCAGACCACAGTTCAGGATAAGGCAGTCCCTTCCCACCCCTCCTTCTCAAGAAGCTGAGACATGGACAGAGCAAAAAGGCATCTTAGATACCATCTGATCTGCCATCCATCCCCATTTGACAGATGGGGAAACTGAGGCTCCATTAGAGCAAGCACCTCACCCAACATCACATGGCTAGCAAGGAGGAGAGCCAAGCTTCAGAGCAAATGCCTGCCTCTTTCCACTACAGCTCCCTGCCTCTATGTGATGGGCATTGCCCGGGGTTTGACAACACACAGTCGTAGGTTTGAATCTGCCTCTACGCCTTACCAGCTGTGCGACACTGTGCAAGTCACTGAACCTTTCTGAGCTACAGAAAACACTACCACCTCTCCCTTCAGGTTGTTGTGAGGATCAGAAGTGCTGACACTTGGTAAGTATTGGATAAATGTTTCTTTCCTCTCCCCACCCTTTTCCCCAGAACTGGGAGGGAGTCCTGAAAAGGACCCCCTGTAGAGAGGATATTCAGGTGGTCTACACTCCCCTGACACCCCCACCGCTCTGTGTCCCAGCTCTGACCTTGAAGTATAAAATATAGGCTGCCACTAGGACGCCCATGCTCTGCAGAAAGTCCCCGATCACATGGATGAAGGCAGCTCGGACGCTGGGGTTCTCCTCCTGCTGGTTGGTGGTGCCATGGCTGTGCCCATGGCCAGACTGGTGAAGGGTCAACCCCATTCTATGAAGTGGAGACAAAGCCAAGGGCTCACTGAGGTCGCAGATGGAAGTCACCTATTAGGACTAGCCAATTCGTAGGGCAAAAATCTCAAGCCCCCAAACCTTGTGATCTCTTTGGCCATGTGAGAAGTCCAACCCACGTGGCCTTGGTTCAGAGAGCCATGGGAGATAGGGCTCAGTGCCAATACCAGGCTGAGTCTGGGCACAACAATGCCACGATGCCAAATCTCAGAGCAGGAGGGCATTATGGAGGTCACTGTAAGTTCACTCCATCATGTCACGGATGGGGAAACTGAGGCTTCTGAACAAAGGAGAGAAACAGCCCGAAAGAGACACCCATTGTCTCTGAGACCAATTTCAGACTTGGGTTCTGCCCCTAGGGACAGCTACTCCTGCAACAACTGGCCTCTTCCCACCCCACTTGAGGTATGAAGCCACCAAGGTTAGTCCCTGACATGTATTAGGGAGTGGGTAGAGTGGATGAAAACTCAGATTTATAGTTCTCAGTGTTCTTGGCCTAGGCCAAGGGTAGGACCCAGGTGTTCCAGGTGCCAGAGCTCAGACCATTAGGGAAGTTCTGTCCCTGTGGCCAATGCTGGAAAGTGGCATGGTCTCCTTCTGCAAAGCAGACACAGATGTGGGTGTGAGAGGCGGGAGGAGAAGGGGAGACGAGGGGAACCGGGGCCCCACTCACATGACGTTCACAGCCACAGCACAGCCCGACGTGATCAGCATGGTCCCCCCTTCGATCTCATAGTCCCCAGAGATCAGCCGCTCCACAGCCAGGTACACCAGTACCCCAGTCACGACCCAGATGGACAGTACAGAGACTAGGGCTCCCAAGATCTCTGAGGAAGAACCCAACCCCAACACCCACCTTGGCATGGGCCTGAGGCTAAGGAGGCTTCCCCCTTCCTTCAGGATCCTCCCCACCCACCCCCCACACAAAGTCAGGGCCTGGGTCCCACTGGGCTCTGCTGAAGCTATGGCTGGCATGGCTGCCCCTTACCCCACCCCTCATATATCTGGGAATGTCAGAGCTAGAAGGAACTAATAAGTCATTATCTGGGTCCACCTTTTTTGTTGTACATGTAAAGAAGCTGACTTATTAAAATGTATGCCTTTTGTTCAGCTAGTAAACTGAGGCTTCTGGGGAAGAGAGGCTGGGCCATCTCCCACAAAGAGGAAGGTGACGATGCAACCCGGGGTGAACGGAAGAGAGGTTAAAGCCTATACCTTCCAGCAGCCTTTGCCGGCCTTCCCCTCCCCCCAGGGCTGATCCACAGAGTTATGTGCAGTGTTAATGCCATTGTCATTTGTTCTTGAAGCTTGGCTACTGCGCTTCCTAGGAAGGTGAACTTTGCTTCTCCGCAGACTGAGAGCTCCTGGATGACTGGGACCAGGGCTTCCCCATCAGACTAGGATTTCCCAGAGGACAGAGGCCATGGTTGACATCCTCTTCTCCCCATCCAGATCACCCTCCTGGCCTCACTCAGGGGGGGAATGGGGGATCCACCCATTACAGCCACCTAAGAACCCTTGTTCTAACCCACCCTCTTTCTCAACCCCATCTACAGCTGAGCCGCGACCCTCACCAGCTCTCTGCCAGCCGAAGTTCATGGTCTTGGTGGCTGGCCGGGAGGACATCCAGAGGGAGAAGAGGCTGATGAGCATGCTGGCAAAGTCAGTGAGCAAGTGCGCTGCGTCGGTCATGACAGCCAAGCTGTGTGCCAGGTACCCACCTGCAGGGTACAGGGTCTTTATTAGCTCCCCAGAGAGCTGGCTCCCAAGACTGTGTGCAGCAGGGAGACCACAAGCTCTGGAAGAAGACATTCCGGGCTCAAGATCTCTCCACCCATGAGTTGTACAACCGTGACAAGTGACCTACTCTCTCTGAGCCTCAACTTCCACTCTCTATGAAATGGGCCACCAATATCTACTTAGAGGGTGAATGTGCACATCAAGTTCAAATTGGGACTGGAAAGCATGGTAGATACTCAGTAAATGCTCTTTCCTTCTAGGAATTCAGGCTTTCCCTTGGCTACTAGTTGTGCGTGATCTTTGGCAAGTTACTTAACCTGAACATGCCTCAGTTTCATCATTTGTAAAACAAGGAGAATCACGTCACCTATGTGATAACACAGGTTGTTGTTAGACCTGAATCAGATAATGTGTATATAAAGGCTTAGGGCAGTGTGTGTTTGGTAAATGGGGCTTTTAGTGTCAGTATTGCTGGGAAGTCTATCCATGCACTAAGTTCATTTAATTAGCCCAAAAGTGCTTACCAACGACTTCTCCAATCATGAAAAACAGGCAGATAGCAGAGGCTACATAGAGCTGGCGCCGGGCCTGCCCCTTCTTGGGGTCACAGTGACTGTCGGGACCCTTCTGAGCATGGCAGTAATGGTTGCTCTGGGCAGCCAGCTCAATGGCCTGCAAGTCCAGGCCAGGTCGGGGCAGAGGGATCCAGCCAGCCCCGTCCTGCCACAGAGATCCCATGTATGACCTGACCAGAGAGAAAGAGAGGGAACGCTCAGCTCTGAGATGGGGCAAGGAGGGCCGACTCTAGTCCCATTTCTCTGTGAGGCCTTGTGTCCACTGGGATAAATAGCTAAGGACTCTCCGAGTGTCCAGTGGAGCGCGGGGAAGGAACAGAGCGCCGGCTCTGGGAGAAGAGCAGGCCCCCTCCAGCGCACTTGGGACACAGGGCCTCCCTAGGGCGGGGCTGCCTGGGGCAAAGTACTGGGCAGGGCAGGACTCCAGGCGGGAACCGCCACTCCCCCGACCCCAGGCCCCCCGCGGGCAGGAGTCAAGCTCTGTGCGGGGACCGAGGGAGAGACGGTCCTTGGGCCACATCTCATTATCTTCTTTCCCTCACCTCATTCTCCCGCTCCTGCGTGGTACCAGCTCAAGCCGCCGCCAAAACCAACCACTGCTATGGTGGCAAACGCGGAGGTGCGTCGGCTGCCGCCCAAATTCCCGCCTCTCCCCAGGCTCTCGCCTTACCGGACTGCGGGCCTGGCGTCCAACAGGTGCTGCTTCTCCGTGGCGTCCATGCAGGCCCGCGCCGTGTCCCGGCAGCCGCGCGGCCGCCCCGCCCAGTGCGCTCTGGAAGTTGCGCGCGGGACTCCGCGTGGCTCTCACCCACCTGTCTTAAGGGCCCCGCGAGCTGCGCTCACTCCGGCCCGGCTCCTGAGGCCGCTGAGGTCCCCCGGCTCCCGCTGCTGTTGCAGCTCCGGCTCTGGCTCCGCACGCCAAGCGCTCCGCGGCCGCCGGCTTTATCCGGCCCTCGCCAACCCGTGTGAAGCGACTCTGGGCGCGTCGTGTGCAAAAGCCCGCGGGGAAGAGGGGGCGGTGGCTGGCTGCAAAGGGCGCCCGGCTGTGGCCCCGCGCACCTGTGCCTGCGCCCATGGGGCCCGCGGAGCCCACCTGCCGGCCGCGAGAAGCCTGCCAGCCTTAGCCCGGCGCGGCGCCCGGTGTTGCTGAGTGAGGACGGGGTGACAGCTGCGCTCCTTCTCCCGCGCGGGGTAGGCCGCATCCCCACCGAAAAGTTCTCGACTTTGGTTTGTAGAAATCCGCTTTGGTGGTCCCGACGGCAGGAATGTGGCTCCTTGCTTCGGAAGAGGGTCTCCAGAGGCTGCTGGGGCCGCGCCTGCCCCCTCTGACTGGCGGCTGTCCTGGGCTTGATCATGTTCCCTCTCAGGCTGGAGACGCCCCCCTCCCCCCACCCCCGCCCGAGCTCGGCTTGCGTTCCTGCCCTCCTGCTAGGAGGGTCCTGGGGTGGGCTGTGCGGCCCTCAGGCTGGGGCAGTGTCTCTCCCTGGGACCGGCTGGGACTGATGAACCCATCCTCGCCACTGAAGCAGCGCCAGCTCCTCCTCTCCTGCGCGCAGGAGAATCTGGAGTGGCCGGCTTTGTCTCCACCCGCACAGAGAACAGTGTCATCGGCAGTCACCATGGGGCAGAGCCGATCACCGCCACTGCTGCCACCCCTTCCCCGCCCCGGCTCCTGGGAGCCCCAGGAAGCCCGACAAGCAAGCCTGGGAGATGCAGGCAGAAGGTGCCACCGTGTTGGTACCGCTGGCAGAAGCCCTGTCCTTCCTGGCCAGCTTGGTGCCCTACCCACTTGAAGCAGCCTCCTTCCCTGGCGGTTCTTGGGGACTGGGGAGCCTGTGGCCCCCACACTGGCCTCTGACAGGTGCCGTCTGTGTAGAAAGAAGCTGCTGGAGACCTCCCTGTCTGTTCGTCATCCCCGGCACCCTTGTCGCCAGGACCATAGGCTTGGTGGGTATGGTCTTTCACAGACAAGAGTCAGAGGCACAGGCCTCTTGCCCACACCACTGGGGACAGGAAGGGGCTCTTTCA
>NW_022301584.1:1265-1852 GCF_002776525.5 Piliocolobus tephrosceles | reverse complement strand
ATGCACGTATTGATCGTACTCACGCATTGAAGAATAGAAAGTTCTATCCGTATGTACGCATATGTGTGTTCGTGCAAACGTGTGTCTATATAGACACACGTACAGACACTGAGAAGAATGCATATATGTGTGTCTATAAATATGGACGTGTGTATAGAAACATGTTTGTATGCATTTACATGTAGATATACACACGTGTGCACACATGTACATGTGCATACACAGCAGCGTGCCGCAGAAAAGATTTAATCAACGAAGGAACTGGCCGGGCGCGGTGCACTGCAGCCCGGGCGACAGAGGGAGACTCCATCTCCAGAAAAAAAGAAAAGAAAAAGAGGGGGCCGGGCGCGGTGGGTGAAGCCTGCAATCCCAGCAGTTTGGAGGCCGAGACGGGTGGATCAGCAGGTCAGGAGCTCGAGACCATCCTGGCGAACACGGTGAAACCCCGTCTCTACTTAAAAAAAAAAAAAAAAAAAAATACAAAAGAAGTAGCCAGGCGATGTGGCGGGCGCCTGTAGTCCCAGTTACTTGGGAGGCTGAGGCAGGAGAATGGCGTAAACCTGGGAGGCGGAGCTTGCAGTGAGGAG
>NW_022301584.1:759-1165 GCF_002776525.5 Piliocolobus tephrosceles | reverse complement strand
GGGGGGGGGGGGGGGGGGGGGGGGGGGGGGGGGGGGGGGAGAGAGAGAGAGAGAGAGAGAGGAGAAGAAGAAGAAGAAGAAGAAGAAGAAGAAGAAGAAGAAGAAGAGGAAGAGGAAGAGGAAGACAAAGAAAAAGAAACAGAAGGCCGGGCGCGGTGGCTCAAGCCTGTCATCCCAGCACTTTGGGAGGCCGAGACGGGCGGGTCACCAGGTCAGGAGCTCGAGACCATCCTGGCTAACACGGTGAATCTCCGTCTCTACTAAAAATACAAAAACTAGCCGGGCGAGGTGGCGGGCGCCTGTAGTCTCAGCTACTCGGGAGGCTGAGGCAGGAGAGTGGCGTAAACCCGGGAGGCGGAGCTTGCAGTGAGCTCAGATCTGGCCACTGCCCTCCAGCCCGGGCGAC
>NW_022301584.1:0-659 GCF_002776525.5 Piliocolobus tephrosceles | reverse complement strand
AAAAGAAAAGGGAAAAGGAGGAAGTATTACCGAAGGGTACAGTGACTGTCTCTCAAAAGTACGGCGGAAGCGAACTGAAAGTGGGGCTGAAAAAAACTACAGAAGGAGTCCCGCGTGGTCGCAGCTACGCCGGAGGCCGAGGTGGGTGAAGGCCGCCCGTCCGCGAAGCGTGGATAGCCGCCCTCTGCCGTGGGGCGGCTACCGGCCGCCTGCTGGTCGACCGGGGAGACGCCAAGCCAGCCAGCGACTAAGTCCGGAGCTCGAGGGCGGCAGCTGGTCGACCCCGGAGGGGGGGAGCGGGGGCGCGGGGCGCGAAGATGGGGTGTCCCACCGGGAAGCGTCCGGCGGAGGTCCGGTCCGTCCCGACAACGCCGCTCCGGCGAGAGGGCCCACCGCGAACGCGGCCGTCCGCACGTCCCAGTGTGGCGCCCGAGGGCGACAGAGCCGGTCGACCCCGGAGGCCCCAACGATCAGCGGACACGAGCGGCGGGATTTGGCCGGGTGCGAGGACGCCCCGGACCTTGCCACCCGCTCCTCCGCGGCCCCGCGGTCTGCTGGTCGACCGGTGCGGAGGAAAGCGGAGGAAGAAGGGCGCGCGGGGCCGCCCCCCGGGCCCGCACGGCCACCCCTGGGAAAGGGGCCGGCGGGCCACGGACCCC
>NW_022301582.1:0-1381 GCF_002776525.5 Piliocolobus tephrosceles | reverse complement strand
TCAAGTTACCAAAACTTTTCTTCTGTAATATCTAATGTGCTGTTCATTACAATCAGTACTTTTTAAAAGTTCAGGTAATTTAGATTTTAACTCTAGAATTGTTCAGATCTGGCTGAGCATGGTGGCTCACCCCTGTAATCGCAGCACTTTGGGAGGCTGAGATGGGCAGATCACAAGGTCAGATGAAGACCATCCTGGCTAACACAGTGAAAGGCCTGTCTCTACTAAAAATACAAAAAGCCGGGAGTGGTGGTGGGCGCCTGTAGTCCCAGCTACTCGGGAGCCTAAGGCAGGAGAATGGCGTGAACCCAAGAGGTGGAGCTTGCAGTGGGCCAAGATCGCGCCACTGTACTCCAGCCTGGGCAACAGAGTGAGACTCTTGTCTCAAAATAAATAAAGAAAGAATTGTTCAGATCCCAAAAAGTATCTGAGAAACCTGCCAAAAAAAAAAAAAAAAAAAAAAACAGTCTCATTGTATAAACATAGTAGGCAAAGAGTCAAAAAATCAGCTTAAAAGTAGCTTAGAGATAAGAGGCAGCACAAATCTCTACAGTTGTCCTGTTGCCATCCAGGAGTGCCTCATATATAAGTCTTAAGAAACTCATGTCCTCGCCACACTGAACTTGGTCAAGTCATTTGTTGTCGCTGTTGTTGTTTTTATGATTCTGGGTTTTTCTCATTTCGACTCATACTCTGTGACTGGATGTCAGGCACTTTGAACTTTACCTTATTGACTTCTGGACATTTTTGCATTTCTACACATAATTTTGAGCTCTATTCTATGATATAGTTAATTGCAGGGTAACAGTTTGATCTTCTTTGTCTTGCTGCTAAAATTTGTTAGGTGGAACCAGAGCAGCATGTTGTCTAAAACTAATTTTTCACTCAATACTAAGGCAGAATCCTTATGACTACTTTATCCAATGCTTCTTGAATTATGAGATATTTTATTGTGGCTAATAAAAACAGAATTATTCATAACTTTATGTCAGCACTAGATTTTTTTCTAATTCTTTTAGATGGTTATTTCCTCTCCCTTAGTTTCTTCACAACTGCACCTGTAAGTCTTTGCCTTAAGGCTTGCGGTGACTCTGTACATTTCTCCAGAATTCTACGTGTAGCTATCTCCTCTCTGTTACTCTGCGCTTCTTACTCTTGTCACCTTGGCCTTCCTGGGCTCTCAGCTTTATCTCTTCATCTTGAGACGACCACCAGGCTCCACCTGGGTGCCTCATCATGTGTCATGGTCTAAGAACTTCTCAGGTGCTAAGTTAGGTAATCATAAGGCTCACTTCATTTGTTTCCCACCTTGCAGGGATCACTGTCATCCATATTTTGATGTCCACTACCTTGAAAACCATTGTCTTGTGTATTTTCTATA
>NW_022301580.1:636-1401 GCF_002776525.5 Piliocolobus tephrosceles | reverse complement strand
AAAAAAAAAAAAAAAAAAGATAAAATAAAAAGGAAGGAAATTCGAATACATACTACCACATGAATAAATCTTGTAAACATTATGCGAGTGAAATAAGCCAGAAAGACACAAAAAGACAAATATTGTATGGTTCCACTTGCATTAGGTATCTAGAATAATCAAATTCGTCGAGACAGAAAGTAGAATAGATATACCAGGGGCTGCAGGGAAGAGGAAACTGAAAGTTACTTAATGGGTATGTTTCTGCTGTCTGGGATGGTGATGAAGATGTTCTTCTGGAAAAGGATAGTGGTGGTGGTTTTAGAACATTGTGAACATAGTTTTTTTTTTTTTGAAACAGAGTCTCACTCTGTTGCCCAAGCTGGAGTGCAGTAGTGTGATCTCAGCTCACTGCAACCTCCACCTTCTGGGGTCAAGCAATTCAATTCCCTGCCTCAGACTCCTGAGGAGCTGGGATTACAGGCGCCCACCACCACACCCAGCTAATTCATTGTGAATATAGTTAACGTCGCTTGAAATTACAATTGTACACTTGAAAATGGTTAAAATAATAAATTTTACATGATATATTTTACCACATTTTTTTCTTTTTCTTTCTTTTTTTTTATTATACTTTAATTTCTAGGGTACATGTGCACAATGTGCAGGTTTGTTACATATGTACACATGTGCCATGTTGGTGTGCTGCACCCATCAACTCGTCAGCACCCATCAACTCGTCATTTGCATCAGGTATAACTCCCAGTGCCACCCCCCCCCCCTCCC
>NW_022301580.1:0-536 GCF_002776525.5 Piliocolobus tephrosceles | reverse complement strand
TTGAGACGGAGTTTTGCTCTTGTTGCCCAGGCTGGAGTGCAATGGCAAAATCTTGGCTCACCGCAACCTCCGCCTCCCAGTTTCTTTCAAGCGATTCTCCTACCTCAGCCTCCTGAGTAGCTGGGATTACAGGCATGCATCACCACACCCTGCTAATTTTGTACTTTTAGTACAGACGGGGTTTCTCCATTTTGGTCAGGCTGGTCTTCAGCTCCCGACCTCAGGTGATCCGCCCACCTCGGCCTCCCAAAGTGTTGAGATTACGGGGCGTGAGCCACCGCGCTTGGCCCACAGTTTTTTCTTTTTTAATGGAAAAAAAGGAATGGGCAATCCTTCTATTGTGCCTCTCCTTTGCATATCTTTGGATCCCAATCTCAGAGGACATTAGTAATTGTATAGTGGTGACTCTAGCCCAATTGCTTCAGCCCTTCTGCTTTATGTGGAGAGTCAAAGAAATAATCTGATTTAGGCCGGGCACGGTGGCTCAAACCTGTAATCCCAGCACTTTGGGAGGCCGAGACGGGCGGATCACGAGG
>NW_022301578.1:0-8056 GCF_002776525.5 Piliocolobus tephrosceles | reverse complement strand
GGTAGCCAGGATAGTCTCGACCTCCCAACCTCATGATCCGCCCGCCTTGGCCTCCCAAAGTGCTGGGATTACAGGCGTGAGCCACTGCGCCCAGCTGAAGATCTGTTTTTAAGCTTACAATATTAACTGAGGCCGGGCGTGGTGGCTCAAGCCTGTAATCCCAGCACTTTGGGAGGCCGAGATGGGCGGATCACGAGGTCAGGAGATCGAGACCATCCTGGCTAACATGGTGAAACCCCGTCTCTAGCTGGGCGAGGTGGCGGTGCCTGTAGTCCCAGCTACGCGGGAGGCTGAGGCAGGAGAACGGCGTGAACCCGGGAGGCGGAGCTTGCAGTGAGCTGAGATCCGGCCACAGCACTCCAGCCTGGGTGGCAGAGCGAGACTCCGTCTCAAAAAACAAACAAACAAACAAACAAAAACAACAACAAAAAAATATTAACTGAAAATTAATTTAGGCTAGGGGCAGTGGTGCAAGCCTGTAATCCCAGTACTTTTGAGACTCCGTTTCAAAAAAAAAAAGAGGAAAAGAAAGGAAAAGAACAAGAGGAAGGAAGGAAGGAAGGGAGAGAGGGAGGGAGGGAAGGAGGGAAAGAAGAAAGGAAGGAAGGGAAGGAAGGGAGGAAGGAAATTAACTTACAAATTTAAACATGAGCAACTTCAAATAGTCCTTTCTGTTCTCAAATGTTTCCCTAAGATATTCACCCTCCAAGACACCTGACTATTTCCCATCTCAGGGTTCTTTTGGAACTTCTGCCTGAGTTTTTACAGCCCTTCTTCCTGACAACCCTTTCACCTAGCCCCGCCTTTTAAGGTTACTTAACTTGTGTTTATTTGTTTTTAATTAATTAATTAATTAATTAATTATTATTATTATTATTATTATTTTGAAACAAGATCTCACTCTGTCACCCAGGCTGGAGGGCAGTGATAAGATTCTACCTCATTGCAGCCTCAAACTCCTGGGCTTGAGCAATGTTCCTACTTCAGGCACCCGAGCAGCTGGGACTACAAGGAGCAGGCCACCACACCCAGCTAATTTTTCAATTTTTTTGGAGATGAGGTCTGACTATGTTGCCAGGGCTGGTCTTGAACTCCTGGGCTCAAAAGATTCTCCCACCTCCGCCTTCCAAAGTGCTGGGATTACAGGGCTGAGCCACCTTCCAGACCTTAATTTTTGTAAGAATACACATTTTGGCCGGGCACAGTGGCTCAGGCCTGTAATCCCAGCACTTTGGGAGCCCGAGGTGGGTGGATCACTTGAGGTCAGGAGTTCAAGACCAGCCTAGGTAACATGGTGAAACCACATCTCTACTAAAAACACAAAAATTAGCCGGGCATGGTGACCCATGCCTGTAGTCCCAGCTACTCAGGAGGCTGAAGCAGGAGAATCGCTTGAACCCAGGAGGCGGAGGTTGCAGTGAGTTGAGAGTGAGCCACTGCACTCCAGCCTGGATGACAGAGAGAGACTTTGTCTAAAATACATACATACATACATATATACATACATACACATTTTGTCAGAGTAGTTTGAGGGCAGGATCCAATGAAGGGCTTAGCAAGTACCTGGCATGAAATAAAGTAAATAAGTTTATTGACTGTGCTTGTTCATGCCTCTTCTTCTTCTTTTTTTTTTTTTTTGAGATGGAGTTTGCTCTCGCTCTTGTTGGTTATCACCTCTATATTCCACAGCACTCACAAGCTTCAATGCTTACTCTTTCAACGGTCTTTCTCTCGGTCCAGTATTTATAAATTTGGCTTATATAATAGTAAAATCGAAATTTAAAAAAAAATGCTTTAGACCAGGTGTGGTAGCTAACGCCTGCAATCCCAGCACTTTTTTTTTTTTTTTTTTAGACAGGGTCTTACTCTGTCACCCAGGCTGGTGTGTAGTGGTGCGATCTTGGCTCACTGCAGCCTTGACCTCTCAAGCTCAGCCTCCCAAGTAGCTGGGACTATAGGTGTGCACCACCACGTCCGGTTAATTTGTTGTTGTTGTTGTAGAGAGAGGTTTTCACCAGATTGCCCATGCTGGTCTTGAACTCCTGGATTCAATTCTCCCACCTCGGTCTCCCAAAGTGCTAGGATTATAGGCATGAGCCACCACATCCGGCCAATCCCAGCACTTTGGAAGGCCAAGGGTTGGTGGATTGCTTGAGTGCAGGAATTCAGGATTAGCCTGAGCAATGTAGTGAGACCTAGTCTCTACAAAGAATTTTTAAAAATTCGCCAGGCTGGTGGCATGCACGTGTGGTTCCACTTACTTGGGAGGCTGAGGTAGAAGGATTGTTTCAGCCTGGAGTCGAGGCTGCAGTGAGCTGTGATTGCACCACTGCACTCCAGCCTGGGCAAGAGACTCTTCTCAAAACAAAAAGAAAAAACCACACACACACACAAGCAAAAGTATTTTATGCTAAAAGATGTTAATTCCTGGCAAAATCTCAATTAACCAAAGATTAGGATAGTAAGGAAAAACACTAGGGAAATGGTTGTGCAAATTTGTCTCTAAAAGGATTTAGGCTGTTTACAATGGCCTAAACCAAAAAGCATGATAAAATACATTTAAAACAAAACAAGAAAGATAAGGCAAGGGGAAAACAAAGATAGCAAAGTGGGAAGGGGCAAATTAGCAGAATGGAAAAAAAATGCACATTCTAATATCATATATCCTTGCCCTACAAGATTAGCTCTAAGCTTTCTTTCTTTCTGTTTTTTGTTTGTTTGTTTTTGTTTTTGAGACTGAGTCTCCCTCTGTTGCCCAGGCTAGAGGAAGTTGCTTGATCTCCACTCACTGCAACTTCCACCCGCTGGGTTCAAGTAACTATCGTGCCTCAACCTCCCCAGTAGCTGGGATTACAGGTGTGTGCCACCACGCCCGGATAATTTTTTGTATTATTATTATTTGTATTTTTAGTAGAGACAGGTTTCACCATGTTGGCCAGGCTGGTCTCAAACTCCTGATTTCAGATGACCCACCTGCCTTGGCCTCCCAAAGTGCTGGGTTTACAGGCGTGAACTGCCGTGCCCTGCCTATATTCAGTATTTAGTAGTCACATGCTCTACAGGTTTGTAGCCTTGGAGCAACAGGCTCTACCATAATAGCCTAGGTGTGTAGAAGACTACACTAGCTAGGTTTGTATAAGTGTACTCCATAATGTTTGTAGGACAACTGACTCACTTAACACTGCATTTCTCAGGGTTGGGTGCAATGGCTCACGCCTGTAATCCCAGCACTTTGGGAGATGGAGGTGGGCGGATCACCTGAGGTTGGGAGTTCGAGACCAGCCTGGCCAACATGGCAAAACCCTGTTACTACTAAAAATACAAAAATTAGCCAGGCGTGGTGGTGCATGCCTACAATCCCAGCTACTTGGGAGACTGAGACAGGAGAATCGCTTGAACCCAGGAGGCAGAGGTCTCAGTGAGCCGAGATCAGGCCACTGCACTCCAGTCTGGGCAACAGAGCGAGAGTCCGTCTCAAAAAAAAAATTAATTAATTAAATAAAACAACGCATTTCTGAGAATGTATCCCCATCGTTAAGCAGCACACAACTGTAGCTGAGATCCCTTAGAACCGCCCTCTTTTAACAGATAAGAATCATTCATGAGGTAGTCCCAGCTGCTCAGGAGGCTGAGCCAGGAGGACTCTGCCCAGGCCTAGGAGTTCAAGGCTGTAGTGTACTGTGATCATACTTGAGATACCTGAGAAGAGCCCCTGCATTCCAGCTGGGGCAACACAGCAAGATCTGCCTGAAAAAAAAAAAAGAATCAGACATGAGTACAGGGGTGGAAATAATATCTTACCACTAGGACCTCAGGGCTCTCCCAGGTAATAGGGGGATCAGGAACAGCTCTAACCACTAGTGCTCTGGCCAAAAGAGGGCTTGCCATGCCAATAAGGGGCACAGGGGCACAGGCAAATTCTCTCTCTCTCTTTTTTTTTTTTTTGAGATGAAGTCTTGCTTTGTCACTCCAGCCTCCAGACTGGAGTGCAGTGGCACACTCTCAGCTTACTGCAACCTCTGCCTTCTGGGCTCCAGCAATTCTCCTGCCTCAGCCTCCTGAATAGCTGGAATTACAGCATGTATCCTGACACTCAACTAATTTTTGTATCTTTAGTAGAGTCAGGGTTTTGCCATGTTGGCCGGGCTCGTCTTGAACGCCTGACCTCAAGTGATCTACCTGCCTTGGACTCCCAAAGTGCTGGGATTACAGGCGTGAGCCATCACGCCCGACCTGGCACAGACGAATTCTAAGCCTTTTGTCTGACACAAAAATAAGACTGCTTACTAAGATAACAAGCTAAGAGGTCTAGTTTGACACATCCTACAACATGTGGAAGGAAGAATGGGGAAGAGCCCACAGCTGGTAAGAAACTGCAGGTAAGTCCTCCAGTCAGAGCCTGTGAGTCACAGGAAAGTCCTTACTCCATAATTCTCAACAGGTGCAGTGGCTCACGCCTTTAATTCCAAGACTTTGGGAGGCTGAGGCGGGAGGACTGCTTGAGCCCTGGAGTTCAAGACCATAGGAAGGACTTACAACATAGGAAGAGGCGTCTCTATAGAGGCTAATAAATTAACAGGGCATGGTGGCACACATCTTTAGTCCCAACTATTCGGGAGGCTGAGGCAGGAGAATCCCTTGAACCCGGGAGGCAGAGGTTGCAGTGAGCCGAGATTGCGCCACTGCACTCCAACCTGGGCGACAGAGGGAGGCTCCATCTAAAAAATAAATAAATAAATAAATAAAAATAAATACTGACTATAATACCATGGCAGGCATTTGTGTACCTAAACCTGGAAAAGGTACAGTAAAAATACTGTATTATAATCTTGTGAGACCACCTTCTGTCATTGACCAAAACGGTAATGGGGTGTGTAACTATGTTGCTTGCCTTTCTCATACCTGGAGTCTCTGTGAGTGGTCTGCACAGCAGGAGCCCAGCCCTGGGACTGACTGTAGGCTTCCAGGGTGGCTGCCCACCACCACTGTCCTTCAGGTCATCCTAGACACACAAGAAGGACGTGCCCAGCAGGACTATATTGTTTTCCAGACCTCAGAGTATAGTCTGACCCCTGAGAGAGCTTATTTCTCCAACTTCTTCAAATAGATGAAATGATTTTTTAGCTCTTTTTTGTCACTCTACTATGGTATTGAAATGATTTAATTAGATTAAAATTGGGGGGACATTAAGGTGGAAGACTGCCACCTGCAGTTTGCCAGCCCCTCATACTTCATAGCTCAAAGAGAAGTCTTCCTATTGTTGCAGAAAGGATGAAAGGATGGGGTGGGGATTAATTCCACCCTTGATATGAATGTGATAGAAAAGAGATTCTCAGGATATCATCTAAAAATGAAAGCAGGAAACGGATTCAGCTTTAACTACCCATTGTCAGTATTTCTGTGGTCACTAGGAGAAAAACTTTTTTTTTTTTTTGAGACAGAGTCTCAGTCACTGTTGTCATCCAGGCTGGAGTACAGCAGTGCAATCTCGGCTCACTGCAACCTCTGCCTCCTGGTTTCAAACAATTCTTCTGCCTCAGCCTCCCAAGGAGCTGGGTTACAGGCATGAGCCACCATGTCCGGTTTTGTATTTTTAGTAGAGACAGGGTTTCACCA
Organism: Piliocolobus tephrosceles; assembly: GCF_002776525.5. Taxonomy (NCBI): domain Eukaryota; kingdom Metazoa; phylum Chordata; class Mammalia; order Primates; family Cercopithecidae; genus Piliocolobus; species Piliocolobus tephrosceles. Next base: position 2,440 of record NW_022301578.1, on the reverse strand, counting down.
TATTGGCCAGGCTGGTCTCGAACTCCTGATCTCAAGTGATTCTCCCACCTCGGCCTCCCAAAGTGCTGGGATTGTAGGCATGAGCCACTGTGCCCAGGCTAGAAAAACGTTTATCCGAGGAATCCTTTTAGGTTAGTTTGGACTGGAAGAAAGTGGAGAGGTAGGGAGTCTTTGGCTCATCATGGGGAGAAGGAATCCTGAAATAATAGGCTGGGGTAGCTCCACCCCTAAGGAAGCAAATGGAGTGTCTAGAACCAGGGGGAAGGGGCTAAGGGGTAGGAGCAGAAAAAAGATCACAGCTAGTTCTCGTGGGCCCAGGAGTGAAGGGGCTAACTAGCAGAGATTTGGCCTGAGATCCCTGTTCTTAACACTCAGACCCTTTTCCTTGTCCACAAATAGGATTTTCAGTTGATAAACCTGAGGTGATTAACCAGTTGGAAAGGAGAGGTCTTGTGTATTCAGGCTTGACAAAGCCACACCAGACATAATGCCAAGAGACAGCCAGACAGGGAAATGCAGGAAGACCTCTGGGGCCCGGTCTGCTCTGCTTTGGACTTGTACTAATCAAGGCGAATAGTTGTAAAGGCTTCTGAGTTATTGCTAAGCGTATAAGCGCATTTTAATTAGTTTTGTCTTCCTGATTGATTTTGCAATTACCAGTGATTATCCTTTCACTCTCAGGCCTTGCTCTGATTTGGGGTTACCATGAAGGAAGGTTAAGATGGGTTTCTTGGGCTGAGCACGGTGGCTCACACCTGTAATCTCAGAACTTTAGGAGGCTGAGGTGGGTGGATCCCGAGGTCAGGAGTTCGAGACCAGTCTGGCCAACATAGTGAAACCTCATCTCTACTAAAAATACAAAAAGTTAGCCAGGCATAGTGGTGTGCACCAGTAATCCCAGCTACTCGGGAGGCTGAGGCAGGAGAATTGGGTGAACCCAGGAGGCGGAGCTTGCAGTGAGCCAAGATCCTGCCATTGCACTCCAGCCTGGGCAACAATGTGAGACTCTATTACACACACACACACACACACACAAAGATGGGTTTTTTGGTCAGATGGGGTAGCTTACGCCTGTAATCTCAGCACTTTAGGAGGCTGAGGTGGGAGGATCACTTGAGACAAACAGTTTGAGACTAGTCTGGACAACATGGTGAAACTCCTTTTCTAGAAAAAATTTTAAAAATTAGCTGAGTGTGGTGGTTCATGCCTGTGGTCCCAGCAACTCCTGAAGCTGAGGAGGCAGGAGGATTGTTTGAGCCCAGGATTTTGAGGCTGCGGTAAGCTATGATTGTACCACTGCACTTCAGTCTTGGGCAACAGAGCAAGACCCTGTCTCTAAAAAAAAAAATTAAATTAAAATGTTTAGGATGAGTTTCTTTCCAACTTCATCAGGTGGAATCCCAGTTCTCAAGTTCTCAATGGACTTGGGATTTCAAAGTGAGCAGAGGGTTGTTCTCACGGTTCTTGTTGTTTGGTATCTGCGTCTTTTTTTTTTTTTTTTTTTTGGAAATGGAAGAAGCGTAGAGAATGGGACTTTGGATCTGGAACCTCCAAATTCTCAAAAACTTTCATGTTCAGTAAGCACCACTCTGAATCCAGTGGCCCCTCTTCTGGCATTGAGACTGAGAAAAGCGTGTCTGAGTGATGGCAATGGGACCTCCAAACCTCCTTCCTCATCTTTGCCTTAGTGAATTCCTAGGGACTGGGAAGATGATCCAGGCAGTTGTCCCAACAGAAAAAGCTGTTTTGCCCCCCTTTTTTTTTTCTGAGACAGAGTCTCGCTTTGTCGCCCAGGCTGGAGTGCAGTAGCACGATCTCGGCTCTCTGCAACCTCTGCCTCCTGGGTTCAAGCGATTCTCATGCCTCAACCTCCCAAGGGGCTGGGATTACAGGCATGCGACACCACACCTGGCTACTTTTTGTATTTTTGGTAGAGATGGGGTTTCACCATGTTGGCCAGGCTGGTCTTGAACTCCTGGCCTCAAGTGATCTGCCCACCTCAGTCTCCCAAAGTGCTGGGATTACAGGCGTGAGCCATCGCACCTGGCCTGTTTTGCCCTCTTGAAGATGAAGACCTTCCCTGGCTCCTGTGTTTGGGGGACCAGGAGCCCAGGACTCTACACTTTCTTGTTTGCTGAGTTTGGGGCCTGATACAGTACAGTATCAATGTGAACCCCATCATCCAGGCCACTTGGGTCAGTTCTCTCCATGGGTTTGCTAAAGGCAACATAATAACCTTAGCCCCCAGACACGTAAAGAGTTAAGGCTTTATTGCTTATGAAGTTAACTTGAACATTAGACGGTCAAATTCTGTTTAAAAACTAAATCCAGGCTGGGCACGGTGGCTCATGCCTGTAATCCCAGCACTGTGGAAGGCTGAGGTGGGCGGACCACTTGAGGTTAGGAGTCCAGCCTGGCCAACATGGTGAAACCCCAGCTC
>NW_022301577.1:2333-2918 GCF_002776525.5 Piliocolobus tephrosceles | reverse complement strand
AAATTATTAAATAAAGCTTTCGAATTTTATGACAATGATAATACGAAAGTATCAAACATGTATATGCAAAATGTAAATAGTGGTTGTCATAACAAATGTATTGATGTAAAAAATAATAACTATTGTACGTATGCCTATTATTACGCATACATGAACAAACATAATAACATATATATGTATAATAATAATATAAAATCAAATAATAAATTAATGATCAATGATAATATGTATAATGTAAGTAAGTATCATTTAAATACTAAACTTAATAATTCATGTTTTATAGAAAAGCCAAATGAATTGCAAAAAAAATATGGAATGTGTAAGTTTATAGAAAACCATAGAAAAAATGTAAATTTCTCCCCCCAAAAAAAAATAGAAAAAATAAAAAATAAAATAAAAAATGAAGTAGAAGCAGGTACTGATGCAGCACTTATACCTGGAACTGAATGTTCATCCTCAAGTGCAAAAGAAATGAATACAGCAGCACAAGTGACGAAACCTGACCAGTTACAAGTGCAACCATCTGTACAAACACAGGACAACAACAACAACAACAACAACAACAACAACAACAACAACAACAAC
>NW_022301577.1:2114-2323 GCF_002776525.5 Piliocolobus tephrosceles | reverse complement strand
CAACAACAACAACAACAACAACAACAACAACAACAACAACAACAACATCAGCAGCAGTATTACGAGTTTGCATGGAAATACATCAAACCAAACATTTTGCCAAAACAAAACGACAGAGAGTGATAATAAAAATGTAAGCAACCTTGAAAATAGTGGTATAAGTAGCAGTGATTCAAAAAAAGGAACAAAAAAAAAAAAAAATAATAATA
>NW_022301577.1:0-2014 GCF_002776525.5 Piliocolobus tephrosceles | reverse complement strand
AATAATAATAATAATAATAATAATAATAATAATAATAATAATAATAAAATAAAAGAAAATGAAAATGAAAATGAAAATAATAACAAAAGTGATAGCAGTAGTAAAGATATAAATTTTAGTAGTACCTGTTCTTGTGACTCTGATAGTAATAATGTAACATCATATTCGAGCGACGACAGTATTAATATAATTTCATCTAGTAGTTCTAATGATTCTACCAAAAAAGACCTGAACAAAGTAAATGAAAAAATATATTTAATAAAAAAAGGATATTTAAAAAAAAACGCTATGATTGCTTTATTAAATACTAATAATGTACAAGCATATAACAGAGCAATTTTAGCAGCTAAACACTCACGATTAACTAAAACTTCTATTGATATAAGTAGAATATTGCTAACACATTCACTAACAAATAGAGACTTATATTCATTACAGAATACATTATCAAATAACAAAAGTAATGCTGAACTTAGACGTATATGCTTACGGTGGAAAACTAACAAAATGAAACGAAGGAGGCCTATAAAAAAGAGGGACAGACGCAGTGTTAGTGGTACAAGTAGTGGCAGTAGTGGCAGTAGTGACAGTAGTGGCAGTAGTGGTTGTAGTGGTAGTAGTGGTAGTAGTTGTAGTAGTGGTAGTAGTGGTAGTAGTGGTAGTAGTGGTAGTAGTGGTAGTAGTGGTAGTAGTGGTAGTAGTGGTAGTAACAATAGTAACGGTAATAGTATAAGTAGTGATGATAATATAAGTAATGATGATAATATAAGTAGTGATGATAATGTGAATAGTGATAAAAGTAGGATCAGTGGTAGCAGTGCTAAAAGTAGTGTTATGAGCAGTGTTAGTAGTAATAGTAGTAGTAGTAGTATAAGTAGTAGTAGTATAAGTAAAAGTAGTAGTATAAGTAGTAGTAGTAGTAGAAGTAGTAGTATTAATAGAAGTAGTAGAAGTAGTAGAAGTAGTATAAGTAGTATAAGTAGTAGTATAAGTAGTAGAAGTAGTAGTAAAAGTAGTAATAGTAGTAATGACGTGAGTGGTAGAAGTGGCACGAGCTATAGCAGTGAAGGAGATTATAAAGAAGTAAGTGATGATTATAACACAGAAGATATAGAATTGTCCAAAAAAAAAAAAAAAAAAAATAATAATAAAAAAAAAAAAGAATTATGTAGTAAAAAAAGAACAAGCACGAGTGAAGGTGAAAGTGAAAGTGAAGGAGAAAGCATAAGCAAAAATAAAAAAAGCAAAAAGGGCATAAAGAATAAAAAAGATATAAAACATAAAAAAAATATAAAAGGTAAAAAAGATAAGCATGATAAAAAAGGAAAAAAAAAAAAAAAAAATGAAAAAGCAAAAGAAAAAAAAAAAAAAAAAAAGGACGATAAAAATGATGATGATAAAAGCAATAAAGAAAAAAAAAAAACTGATGATAGTAATATTACAAAATTAAGTAAGAAAGAAAACAAAACAGAACAAATTAAGCTAAATATACAAAATGAAAACGAAAACAAAAATAAATTACTGTACCCATTTGGTAGTTCTTCTGCTTTGTTTAATTCAATTCGATGCTTAGGAATGAAACATTTTATGATTTTATCAGAAGATAACCTTTTATTTTTTAAGAGTATAAAGAGAAAAAAAAAAAGTGATACTGCCAGTTTAGATAAAAAAGTAGGTTCAGGCGAAAGTCGGACAAATGATGCTAGCTCTATTAATAAAGGGCAAGAAAAAAAAGAAAATTTAATAAAACAACCTAGTGCTATTAAGGATACTCATAAAGATGTGGAAAATGTGATAAAAAATGAAACTGTTAGTAATACTGGTATAAGTGAAAAAACAGAAGTAATAAACAAAGGTGATAATACAGAGGAACAAAATAATTATAGTGACAACAAAAGTAGTCAACCTAGTGAAGCTTATAAAAAAAAGAATACAGACTCAAGTGAAAGTAAAACATATACAGAAAAAAAAGACGAAATAAAGGATGAAGTAGAAACTGTAAAAAATGTAGAAA
>NW_022301574.1:12562-13361 GCF_002776525.5 Piliocolobus tephrosceles | reverse complement strand
AAGTGATCTGCCCACCTTGGCCTCGCAAAGTGCTCGGATTACAGGCATGAGCCACTGTGCCCGGCCTTGGGCATGTTATTTCCAGGTTCAGACATTAGGTTTTCAGTCTGAGGGAAGCTGTTTCAGAACATGGGCTCAGTCTACACTTTCAGCGGCGGGGGGACGAGTTTGTGGCTTTAGTATGTGATGGGTCTTTCTGGGAACTCACCCTGGGCCCACTTGCAGGATATCAGTCCCAGTCCCCATACTCCTTCAAGGAGCTAAGTTTGGGGACTCAGTCCCATGGCTCTACCTAGAGGCTCATTATGGGCATTATGGGGACATGACTTTAAGGTTAAGGGTTTGCATGTTGATGGTTCACTTTTTTTTTTTTTTTTTTTTAAGAAAGGGTTCTGGCTTTGTTACCCATGCTGGAGTGCAGTGCTGCCATCTCTGCTCACTGCAACCTCCGCCTCCTGGGGTCAAGCTGATCCTCCAACCTCAGCCTCCAGGGTAGCTTGGAGACCGCAGGCATGTCCCACCATGTCCTGCTAATTTTTGTATTTTTTCAGAGACAGGGTTTTGCCATGTTGCCCAGGCTCATTTCAAACTCCTGGACTCAAGGAATCTGCCCAGATGGTTCACTCTTGAGACACTCATTCTAGTGTTTCAATTGGGAGAAGATTTGATATGGGAGCCTGATATTTTGTCTGACATATGACTAAGCCTCTCACTGAGTAAGTGCCAGTTTCAGAGCTCAGTCTGCTCAGGTACTGGAAGCCCAGTCTGGAGATTTTAGCCTGAGGTCAAGCCTAGGAGA
>NW_022301574.1:7374-12462 GCF_002776525.5 Piliocolobus tephrosceles | reverse complement strand
AGGGATGTCTGTCTGGTGGGCTCTGTCTTGGGATCCCAGGCTTGGTCCTCATCTGAAATTTTCTTTTCTTTTTTTTTTGAGACAAAGTCTCACTCTGTTGCCCAAGCTAGAGTGCAGTGGTGTGATCTTGGCTTACTGCAACCTCCACCTCCCGGGTTCAAGCGATTCTCCTGCCTCAGCCTCCTGAGTAGCGGGAACTACAGGCACGTGCCACCACGCCCGGCTACTTTTTGTATTTTTAGTAGAGACAGGGTTTCACTACGTTGGCCAGGCTGGTCTTGAACTCCTGACCCCGTGATCTACCCGCCTTGGCCTCCCAAAGTGCTGGGATTACAGGTGTGAGCCACTGCACCCGGCTGAAATTTTCTATCTGGAAGCATCCTCTGCACATTCAATGTGGTGGTTCAACCTGCATTTTAATCTTGTAGCTCAGTCTGAGGTGTCATGCTGAGAGCTGAGTTTGGGATACATGGACTTATAAAGCATTATGCATAGAATTTTGGGGTGTCTGTATCTTTCTTCCCTCCCTCCCTCCCTTCCTTCCTTTTTTTTTTTTATTTTTTTTTTTTTTATTTTTATGGATTCTCACTTTGTTGCCCAGGCTGGAGTGCAGTGGTGGCATGTCAGCTCACTGCAACCTCTGCCTCCGAGTTCAAGAAATTCCCCTGCTTCAGCCTCCTGAGTAGAGTAGCTGGGACTACAGCTGTGCACCACCATGCCCGGCTAATTTCTGTATTTTTAGTAGAGACAGGGTTTCAGCATTTTAGTCAGGCTGGTCTCGCACTCCTGACCTCAGGTGATCGCCTGCCTTGGCCTCCCGAAGTGCTGGGAGTATAGGCGTGAACCACCGCACCTGGCCTGATTGCAATTTTAAAATTGGGAAACAAATATGCAATTTGGAATGGTGTTTTTGTAATATTTTGATAACTGTATTTTAACATACTTGATTTCCTTTGTAAACCTATATTTTATTGTATGCATTTAAAAACATTATTCTGGGCTAGGCTCATGCCTGTATTCCCAGCACTTTCGGAGGCTGAGGGAGGATTACTTAAGCCCAGGAGTTTGAGACCAGCCTGAGCAACATAGTAAGAACCTGGTCTCTGCAAAAGAATCTTTTTTTTTTTTTTTTTAGAGATGGAATCTGGCTCTGTGGCCCAGGCTGGAGTGCAGTGGCACGATCTCGGTCCACTGAAACCTCCACCTCCCGAGTTCAAGCGATTCTCCTGCCTCAGAAATTGTAAAATAAAATAAAAACATTCTGTGAAGAGTTATATTGACTTTACCAGATTGCCAATGGGGGTTCAAGTCACAAAAAAGGTGAAGACGTTTGGTACTTAGGATATTCGGCCTTGGACTTCAGTCTCAAAGCTAAATCTCAGGGTTCATTCAGAGGCCTTGGTTTGTTACATCCCAGAGACGGACTCCAAGTGTGGGGATATCTAGCAGGCCTATTCTCTCTGTGTATGTTTGAGGCCTCAGACTGTGGGAACTTGAACTGAGGTTTTCAATATCTTCATTTGGGCCTCTCTGAACTCAATCTACGTTGCTGATTCTACAAAAAATGAGTCTCTGGAGCTACTGAGGAGGCTATGCCCCTGAGGTTCTCAGTCTGGAACTACTCTAATTATCATCACATACCATGTTGCTTCCTGCCTCTGTATTTGCACACATTTTTTCCCCTGCACAGAAGGCTCTTTCCTCCTTTCAGTAACACCTTCCACCCCCATACACACACACTCCCCATCACCCAGCAAAATTCTACTCAAACTTTAAGAATCAGCTCATGTGTCATCTCCTCCGAGAGGCCTGCCACAACCCCCAAGGCTGGGTCAGGGACCCTCTGCTGAAATCCCATGAGTCCCTGTGTTCCTTTTTCCCTGGGCATTGCACAGAGATAGATTTATTGTAGAGCTAATCAGTCTTAAGCCTCAGGGCCCCACACTTGCACAGGCCACTTCCAGGTCTTTGGTTATTGAGCCTGGTCTATTTGAAGAGTGTTTAAGATTTGTCACTGCACAAGAGAAGTTAAAATAACCTGAAATCTTACAGCTCACATGTAAAAGAAACTAGAAATTTTCCCAAGTTTGACAAAAATCTTAAAATGTACATTACTAATAATGAGTTGTGAAATGGAAACTTTTCTAAAATACCAACAATAAAAAATTTTACTCAACTGAATTGAAATCAATTGAATTCTTTGTGTTCTCTCTAGAAAATATAACATACTTGTCATATGAAGAGTTCTATTAACTCTTTGATATCAAAAAATGTAGAAAAATTAGTAGAGAGGTGAGTCAGGTAATTAATAAGAGTATTTTATTTTGGCCGGACGTGGTGGCTCACGCCTGTAATCCCAGCACTTTGGGATGCTGAGGCAGGCGGCTCACCTGAGGTCAGGAGTTTGAGAACAACCTAGCCAACATGGTGAAACCTTGCCTCTACAAAACAAAAACAAAATAACATTTTATTTTTCTGGGTTAGAAGATGTTTGGGACATTTGTCAGTTTTAAAAAATTTGTAATTTGTAAATTAGATTTCTAATTTTAAGGAAATACTTTAATCAACAAATAAGTAAAGTGCGCAATTCAATGGCTTTTAGTATAGTTTCTTCTGATTTGCTCCTTGGCTTTCTCCTTAGCTTTCTCACTGTGCGTTCACATAGTTGTCCCAGTGTATACACCTCTCTGGTGTCCCTCTTTGTCTGTGTCCTCATCTCCTCTTATTATTATATTTTGTTGTTTTTTGTTTTTGAGACAGGGCTTGTTCTGTCACTCATGCTGGAGTGCAGTGGTACAATCATGGCTCACGACAGCCTCAATCTCCTGGACTCAAGTGATCCTCCCTCCTCAGCCTCCTGAGTAACTGGGACTATAGCCATCATACCCAGCTAATTAAAAAAAAAATGTTTTTGTAGAGATGGGGGGGGGTCTTGCTTCTTTGCACAGGATGATCTCGAACTCCTGGCCTCAAGCAATCTGAGCCATTGCACCGAGTTCTAATCTCCCTTCTTTATAAGGACATCAGTCATAATGGATTAGGGTCTACCCATACAACCTCATTTTACCTTAATTACCTTTTTAAAGGCTTTATCTCCCAGTACAGTCACATTCTGAGGTACTGGGGATTAGGGTTTCTATATATGAATTTGGGGGGTGGTAGACACAATTTAGCTCATAACAGCAACCATTACCTCATCTAATTTTTAGAACACTTTCAACACCCCCAAAAGTAGCCCTGAAGCCTTTTAGAAGTCACACTCTATTCTTTCCCCATCCAAGCCCTGGGCAACCATTCATCTATTTTCTGTCTCTATAGATTTACCTATTCTGTATATTTCATATAAATGGTATCATACAATATGTGGTCTTTTTTGACTGGTCGGTAATTATACGTCCTCTTTCATTCCTGATTTCAGTAATTTGAGTCTTCTTTCTTTTATTTCTTCCTCAGTCTAGCTAAGGGTTTGTAAATTTTGTTGATCTTTTCAAATAACTGACTTGGCCAGGTGCAGTTGCTCACACCTGTAATCCCAGCATTTTGAGAGGCGAGGCAGGTGGATCGCTTGAAACCAGGAGTTCAAGACCAGCGTGGGCAACAAAGTGAGACACCTCCTCCCAACACACACACACACACACACACACACACACACACACACACACACACACAACCCAGGCAGAGTGGCCTATTCCTGTAGTCCCAGCTAATCAGGAGGCGGAGGCAGGAGGATCCTTTGAGCCCAGGAGTTTGAGGCTGCAGTGAGCAATATTTGTGCCACTGCATTCCAGCCTGGGCAACAAAAAAGACTTCATCTCTAAAAAACAATAACCACCCAGGTCTGGTGACTCACGCCTGTAATCCAAACACTTGGGAAGGCTGAGGTGGGCAGATCACTTGAGGTCAGGAGTTCGAGACCGGCCTGGTCAACATGGTGAAACCCTGTCTCTACTAAAAATACAAAAATTAACAGGGCATGGTGGCATGTGCCTGTAATCCCAGCGACTCTGGAGGTTGAGGAAGGAGACTCCTTTGAACATGGGAGGCAGAGGTTGTAGTGAGCTGAGATTGCACCACTGCACTTCAGCCTGGCTGACAGTGCCAGACTCCATCTAAAAACAAACAAACAAACAAAAACAACAACTGACTTTTGGTTTCACTGTTTTTTCTATTCTCTATTGTTTTTCAATTCTCTATTTCATTTATTTCTGTTCTAATATTTATTATCTCCTTTCTTATGCTTGCCTTGGGATTACTTTGCTCTTCTTTTTCTGGTTTCGTGAAGTGGGAGTGTAGGTTATTAATTTGATATCATTCTTTCATTTTTATTTTTTTGAGGCAGGGTCTTGCTCTGTCCCCCATGCTGGAGTGCAGTGGCACAATCATGGCTCACTGCAGGCTTGAACTCCCAGGCTCAAACCATCCTCCCACCTCAGCCTCCTGAGTGGCTGGTACTACACGCATATGCCACAATGCTCATCTAATTTTGTTTGTTTGTTTGAGACAGAGTCTCACTGTGTCACCCAGGCTGGAGTGCAGTGGAGTGATTTCAGCTCACTGCAACCTCTGCCTCCCAGGTTCAAGCGATTCTTGTGCTTCAGCCTTCCAAGTAGTTGGGATTGCAGGTGTGTGTCACCATGCCTGGCTAACTTTTGCATTTTTAGTAGAGACAGGGTTTGTCCATATTGGCCATGCTGGTCTCAAACTCCTGGCCTCAGGTGATCTGCCCACGCAAAGTGCGGGAATTATAGGTGTGAGCCACCATGCCTGGCCTAGTTTTCAAATTTATTTATTTATTTAGAGACAGAGCCTCACTCTGTCTCCCAGGCTGCAGTGCAACGGCACCATCTCGGCTCACTGCAACCTCCACCTCCCAGGTTCAAGCCATTCTCCTGCCTCAGCCTCCCAAGTAGCTGGGATTACAGGTGCTTGCCACCACACCCAGCTAATTGTTATATTTTTAGTAGAGATGGGGTTTCACCACGTTGGCCAGGCTGGTCTCAAACTCCTGACCTCAAGTGATCTGCCCGCCTCAGCCTCCCAAAGTGCTGTGATTACAAGCGTGAGCCACCATACCTGGCCTAATTTTTA
>NW_022301574.1:0-7274 GCF_002776525.5 Piliocolobus tephrosceles | reverse complement strand
GTGAGCCACCATACCTGGCCTAATTTTTAAAATTGTTTTTAGAGATGGGGGTCTCACTATGTTGCCCAGGCTGGTCTCGAACTCCTGAGCTCAAGTCATCCTCCCACATTAACCTCCCAAAGTGCTGGGATTACAGGCATGAGCCACCATGTCTGGCTCTTCTTCTTAAATATGCATGTTTACAACTAAAGATTTCCCTCTAAGTATTGCTTTAGCTGCATCTCATGCATTTTGTTTTCATTCATTTAAAAGTGTTTTCTAATTTTCTTTGTGATTTTTTTCTTTGACTCATTTGTTGCTTAGGAGTGTGTTAATTTCCACATATTTGTGAATTTTGTAAGTTTATTTTTACTGATTTTTAACTTCTTTCCATTGTGGTCAGACAACACACTTTGTATGTTCAATCCTGTTAAATCTATTGAGCCTACTGTATGGCCTAGTGTATGATCTGTTCTGGAGAATGTTCTTGTGCACTTCAGAAAAACGTACAGTTATCCCTGGGTATCTGTGGGAGATTGGTTCCACGACCTCCGGAGAACACCAAAATTCATGGATGCTCAAGTCTCTGATATAAAATGACATAGTATTTGCGTATAACCTATGAATATCCTACTGTGTGCTTTAAATCATTTCCAGGTGTGACTCACGCCTATAATCCCAGCAATTTGGGAGGCCGAGGCAAGTGGATTAAGCCCAGGAGTTCGAGACCAGCCTGGGCAACATGGCGAAACCTGTCTCTACTAAAAACACAAAAATTAGCCGGGAGTGGTGGTGGGCACCTGTAATCTCAGATACTCGGGAGGCTGAGGCACGAGAATTGCTTGAAATCGGGAGGCGGAGGTTGCAGTCAGCCGAGATGGCGCCACTGCACTCCAGCCTGGGCCACGGAGTGACACTCAGTCTCAAAAATAAATAAATAAAAATAAATAAATAAATAAATAAATATTTTCCAGGTTACTTATAATGCCTAATAAAGTGTAAATGCTATGTATATAGTTGTTATACTGTATTCTTTAGGGGAATAATGTCCAGAAAAAAGTATGTACATGTTCAGTGCAGATGCAATTTTTTTCCTGAATATTTTCCATCTGAGGTTGGTTGAATTCATGGATGTGGACCGCCCCCCATAGGGAGAGCCAATTATATTTTACTGTTGTTTGTCGCAGTATTCTATGCAGATGTTAGGATACTTTTTTTAAATGCAGAGTTTTAAGGCTATACTCACTGAGTCCTCTGCCCCAGGGCCTGGAATCTGTATCTGTAATAAGTTCCCCACATATTTCCTCCGCAGTACCCACGGATCCGGAAACCATGGCCCCACACGTCCTTCAGGTCTGGTGTCCTTTGATTGAAGTGAGTGACTCTGGTGGTGTCATTGATCGCTCTGACAGATTTTTCTTTTGCTCTAGTCTTGCTGCCAGGTCTGCGGAAAAGAGAATCCTGTGTTCTCAGGCTCGGCTGGCGTCTCATTCTGCCTGGGCCGAGCTACAGAGGGATTGGGCCGCCGGGACGTCACGTGGACCGGGGCCGGATAATGGCGGGCGCTGCAGAAGATGCGCGAGCTCTTTTCCGGGCTGGGGTCTGCGCGGCCCTGGAGGCCTGGCCGGCCTTGCAGGTCAGTGGGGCCGGGCAAGGTCAAGGTTAGGGCCAGGGGCAGAACAGGAGTTGGTTGGGCTAGGTGCCTGAGGCTTGGCTAGGCGGCGTAAGAGGAGTTGGCTGGGCGGCGTAAGCGGCCTCCAGGCAACTCCAAGTCTGCTCCCAAGTTGACGTGATTGGCTTGGACCTGTGTTTACAGATCGCTGTGGAGAATGGCTTCGGGGGTGTGCACAGCCAGGAGAAGGCGAAGTGGCTGGGGGGTGCGGTGGAGGATTACTTCATGCGCAATGGTGAGTGAATGTGAGGCGCTGCGACCCGCCTGTGTGGGGGTGTGGAGAGGAGCCCCATCCTGCAGAGCCTGCATTTCCTCTCAAGCAGTTGTGCATTGGTACCTAAAGGCGAGGTGGAATGAATTCAGTTTTTGGAGTCAGAATCCTGGATTCCAGTGCTTTACGGGCTGTGCCACTGACTCGTGGGATTACTCTGGACAAGGCAATTTACCTCCCTGAGACTCAGTTTCCTAGTTCCTAAAATGCGTATAAAAGTATCCACCACAGCGCTGTACAGTAGAAATATTATGCTAGTCACATGTAATTTAAATTTTTTAGTAGCCACTTTAATAAAGCAAAAAGCAGATGAAATCAATGTTAGTAAACTCATTGTATACGAAATATTTCAACATGTAATCAGTATAAAACATTGAGATATTTTACATTTTTTAGTATTAAGTTTTCAAAATCTGGTATTTTACAGTTTTAGCACATTTCGATTTGGCCTAGCCATATTTCAAGCCCTCAGTAACCACCTGTGGCTGTTTGGACAGCAAAGATCTTCACTGTAGACTCGTCTTGAGGGATATACAAGAACAAGAGGCCCAGTAGAGGGCCTGTTGCATAGTATGGTTTTTAAAAAAGCCTTCATTCAATTTCTAGCTTTGGAGATGACATTAGGCACAGTCATCTCTCTCAAGAAAGTATACTATCCAGTGAGGATCCACACACGTAAATAGTTACAACATTGATAGATTTTCTGATAAAGAGGAGCTCAGTGTGCATGGGGTAACAGGCTGGGGAGACAGGTTCTCAGTGGAGGTGGTGAATTGGGCTGGGTCTTAATGAGAAGGAGTTAACTAGGTGGGGGAAGCAGAGAGACAGCAATACTCAAGTTCTGTGGCATGAGGGTATAATGTGTTATATTTGGAAAGTAGCAGGGAGCTCAGTATTGGAGTATGGGTGTGTGTGCATGGAGGGGGTTTTGGAGGAGTGGTAGAGAATGAAGCTGGGGTATGGGAAGCCCCCCTGAAAAGCATAAGACCTGGAAGCCCTTATGTGCCTTTGATTTTATCATTTAGGCCAGTGTTTGCCAAAATTCATGCTAACTAGTCCTGTTAGATGTTCAGTGAAGAAGCTTCTCCAGTCACGTTATGTAAGAAAAACTCTTTTCTTCTGCTCCCACTGAAAAGTCTCAACACTCATGAACATATTAAAAGCTTGGGCAAGAATAAGAACCACTAAAAAACCTGTTTGCTTTTGTTTCTCATTTGCTTTCTATGGATAGTGTCCCTTAAGACCCAGCAGAACAGATATTTCTCAAAGGCAAACTATGAAACACTGCAGTAGGTGGTAAAAATTCGTGGGCAGGTTCTAAGGTGAGAAATAGGATGGGATTTGCTGGCTAGAAAGTTCAGGAAGTAATCAGTATGAAGCATAGCCTGGAGAGGGAAAGACTGATGAGAATGCTGTTTGTGTCTAGACACTGATGAGGCCTGAAGTAGGACAGTGGCAACAGGCATGGAAAAGAAAGGGTGGAATAGGGCCTTGGAGATTGGTTGGCTGTAGACAGGGAGGGAAAAAGAGGCAAGTTCCTGGTTTGAGTTGATGGGTGGATTAGGTGTCTTTTCACGGAGTAGAGGAACCCTGGAGGATGCGAAGCAGGTTCAAAGAGTAAGGTGATGAGTCTGGCTTTGGATATGGAGGATTTGCGGCATCTGTGAAATGTCCAGGCACAGAGTAGTCTCAGTTGGAGATAAATTTGGGGGATATTAAGTTTGAGTGGTAGGCAAAACCAAGAGTGTGGATGAGCTCTCCCAGGGAAAGCACATAGAGGGGAGAGGGCTAGGAGCTTTGTGAAAGACTTTCTTGAGATACTCTCTAATTCAGAAAAAGTAGAGCATAGGCCCATAGGTAACTGAAGCCCAGAGAGGAAAGTGGCTCGGTCAGAGTCACACAGTAGGATGTCAGTGTCAAGGCTATGATGATTTCATCATTGGAATTACTATGTCCATTTCTTCTTAACTATCCCATTGGTCTGTGGCTTCTTTTATCAGTGGAACCACAGTTGTGAAGGTTCTCTACACTTCAAAAACTTCAGCTTTTACATGATAGAAATTAACATGGATTATGGATCTTCACTGTGCTAGGCATTGTGTTGGATGGTTCCTCCTAACAGACCTTTGAGGAGGCCACCATTAGCCCCACTTTACAGATGAGAAAACTGAGGCTCAGAAAGAAGTAGCTTGCTCAAGGTCTCATAGAGGGGAGGCTAGTTAGAATAGGCCAGATGAAAGAGGGTGAGTGTAGGGCTAGGAGTTGTGGGAAGAGGCCTTGGTAGGAAGAGATGGGAAATGAGGTGTTAATATTTAGTGGTTCTTTAAAAAATTATGTTAAAACCTGGAATGCAGAACACTTTAGCAGATAAAAGGCTTACTGTGCCTTTACCCACCCAGTTGCAGATCCACCAAGTAGATTTTGAAGAGCAGTGGGCAGGGGTGATGAAGTTGGCTGGTCTTTGACCCAAGGGCCCTGTCCTTTTCTACTTAGCTGACTTGGAGCTAGATGAGGTGGAAGACTTCCTTGGAGAGCTGTTGACCAATGAGTTTGATACAGTCGTGGAAGATGGGAGTCTGCCGCAGGTGAGCTTACCATGGGCACAACTGCAGTCTCCCTACCTGCAGTCTTTCTTCTCCCCAACTATCTGTTTTGGGCCAAAACTCTTGACTGTGACTCTCTGTTGCCTAGAGGAACAAGTGTGGCCTTTCCAAACCCTGCCTTCTTTTATTTCTTCCTATACATCATTCCCATCCAGGCCTGTTCCTCACCCCCATCCCAAGGGCAAGTCAGGCCAGTCCAGATCCATTTTGGCTCCCCAATAAGATTACCTGCCCTTTTACATCTTCTTTCTTTCAAAGCCCAGTTCTAGAGCCTTCCCTGCTAGTTAAGCCCTCTTTTGCTGCTTTAGGCCCTCATGTCATGCGTTAGGCCCTCATTTGAGCCCTTCATATATGGTTGCTTCATTGGTTAATTCCTTGGGGAGGAAAGAGCCCTGTTCTCTTCTGGAAATATCCAACCTACTCCCGACTGTTGCTTCAAAATGGGCTGTTTGTATAGTAGATTCTCTGGAAAACCCAAACTGGTTGAATATTTTCTTGGTAGGTGAGCCAGCAACTGCAGACCATGTTCCACCACTTCCAGAGGGGTGACGGGGCTGCTCTGAGGGAGATGGCCTCTCGCATCACTCAAAGAAAATGCAAGGTCACAGCCACTGCACTTAAGACAGCTAAAGAGACTGATGAGGATGAAGATGATGTGGACAGTGTGGAAGAGATGGAGGTGAAGTGGGTGCCCCCTGGGTTGGGGGATACAGATGTTTTCAATTTTCTGGGAGAGCAGCTAGATTCACAGAGAAGTGATAAGGGGATGGTGGTGGTTCGTGATAGTAGTGGTATCCAAAGAGGGCAGGGAAGTTTCCTAAAGTTACACAGCGAATCCTGGAAAAACTGGAGCAGAGCCTGGGTCTCTAGTGGTCAGTGTATTCAGCTGTCTTTTAAATCTCCCCTCCAGGTCACAGCTACGAATGATGGGGCTGCTACAGATGGGGTCTGCTCCCAGCCTGAACCCTCTGATCCAGACGCTCAGACTATTAAGGAAGAGGATATAGTGGAAGATGGCTGGACCATTGTCCGGAGAAAAAAATGAGTGGGGATGGTTGGAAATGGCTTTGGGCCCTTATTTGCTAGTTCTGAGAGTTGTCTGTAGGGTTTTTTTTTTTTTTTTTTTTTGAGGATTGTAGACCTGTGGACTGGTTACCCCGTCTCTACCCTCTCCCCTGTTCCCCTGTCTAGCTCCCTCCAGGGCAAGGAAACCCTAGGGTCCTTGGTCTTGGGGGTGGGGGGACCTTGTTCAGCACATTCCCTTGGGCCTTTAGTTAACATCTGAATGACGAAGCCGGGTTCCCCAGTACAGTGTCTTTTGGGTGCAGTCATTGTGAGGAAGGGGATGAGTGAGTGTGGGTGTGGCTGGAGGAGGATCTAGATGCCAGTGGACAGTGGGCAGGTGGATTTGGGGAGGAGAGGACCAGCAGCAGCAGCAGTACTCAGTGATGGGGGCTGGCTGGGTCAGGAGTGGTGAGATGAACACGCAAATGGAAGGGAGAATAGGTGAAGATGTGAACGAAAGTAGCTCTGGAGCCTTTCCCGTACCCCACCCCCCACACATGCAACAGCTGTGTACCCCTGCCCAGAACTTGGAACCTCCCAGGAATGCTGCCTTCCTGCAGCCCAGCCTCCAGCCCTGGGTTCCCTCAGGAATTCGAAGACCTTGGCTGGGTGGTGAGCTTGGAAGAGCTGGGCTTTGTTTTCTGTCTCCTGTAACCTCTTTCCTTACTCCTTATCCCATCCCATTTGAGTTCAGGGGTGAGGCTTAAGATCTTAATAAATAATACCTTACTGCTTAACCTGTGGCTTGACCTGTGAGGGGTAGCCTTCGAATCCGCCTTCTGGGAGCTGAGCTTCAGAGTTTACAAGGGAGCGGTTTTCTGAGCCCACCCTAGCAGCCTGGTACTTTGGACAACCAAACAGATGGACGAACGGAGCACAGCAGTGCTATGAAAGTTACTGTAAGCCTGAAATAAACTGTATTTTTCTTTAAAAAAAAAAACAAAAAAAAAACCGAGTATCCATTGTCTTCCCCCCGTTCCCCTGTCCTGCCCGGTGGCCCTGCCATGGGTCTGGACGATAAAATACTGGGTAGCCTTGGGGCCGGGTAGAAGCTGTAAGCCATGGGAGAGGCAGGAGAGGTCTAGTTGCCACCCCACGTGGAGTTGTACATGTGAAGACACTGGCTGAGGAGGCAGGGGTGGGTCGGGGCCCCAGGGTCAGTGGCAGAGCTGGTAGTTGAATCCAGGTCTCCTACCTCTGGTGCTTTGTGGGGAATTGGGTGGAGGCAGGATCTGTGGTAGGGTATTGAGGGATGAGGGAGAAAAACGACCTAATTCAGGTGGGTCTAGCAATGGCTCCCACCCTCTCTGGGGACAGGGATTAATAAAAATTAACATCACTGTAGGAATATATTTTTTAAAAGCCCACGTTTTGTGAAAAGATGAATTAAAAAACCCAAGACCCAGCATTCGGGATTGAAAGTGCCCGTGATGGGAGTTCAAGTATTGACTGAGCTGGGAGGGAAGGGGCTAGAGCCCCCAATCAGACATGGGCAGCTAGAGTGTGGGGTGGGGGCTCCCAGTTTGCCCCAAACCCTCTAGGTCTTGTCTCGGGTCTGGGGGGATTCGGGGGGTTCAGCAGTGGCTCCTAAAGCAGCCACCGGTGCCTCCTCCATCTCCCTGTCCTCAGACAGTGTGGGACCCGGGCAGAACGTGTCCCCTCGGCCCGCCCGGCCAAGCACAGC
>NW_022301573.1:0-2174 GCF_002776525.5 Piliocolobus tephrosceles | reverse complement strand
CCTGTAGTCCCAGCTACTCGGGAGGCTGAGGCAGGAGAATGGCGTAAACCCGGGTGGTGGAGCTTGCAGTGAGCTGAGATCCGGCCACTGCACTCCAGCCTGGGCGACAGAGCAAGACTCCGTCTCAAAAAAAAAAAAAAGAAAAGAAAACAATCCTGAACTTGGCAAAAGACAAACAATGGATTTAAGAAGTTAAGTGAACTCCAAAGAGGTAAAACCCCAAGAAATCCATTCCAAGGCACGTCATGGTCAAACTCTTGAAAACTAAAGACAATGAAAAAATCCTGAAAGCAGAAAAAATCTTGAAAGCAGAGAGAGAGAGAGAAATGACACTTTATTTAAAAGGGAAAAACGGGCCAAGCAACATAGCAAGACACTATCTCTACAAAAAGAGTTTTTTTAAATCAGCTGAGTGTGGTGGCGTGCACTTGTAGTCCTGACTATTTGGGAGGCTGAGGCCTTGTGGGCCAAATTACAGCAGATTTTTTTTTTAACTCAGAAACCATAGAAGCCAGAAAGGAGTGGCAAAACAGTTTTCAAGTGCTGAAAGAAAAGAACTGCCAGCCCAGAGCCATATATCCAGAGAAAGTATCCTTCAGGAATGAAGGAAAATCAAGGTATTCTCAGATAAATAAAAACTAAGAGAATTTTTTGTTAGCAGACCTACCCTAAAATAATAGTTAAAGGAAGTTCTTGAAACTGAAAGGAAAGATAAAAGAAAGAATCCTCCTGGAACATTGGGGAGGAGGAAAGAAAAATGGAAAGAGTAAAAATAGGGGTAAATGTGATCAACTTTCCTTCTCTTGAGCTTTCTAAATTATGTTTGAGGGTTGAAGCAAAAATTATAACATTGTGGCCGGGCATGGTGGCTCATGCCTGCAGTCCCAGCACTTGGGGAGCCCGAGGCAGGTGGATCACTTGAGGTCAGGAGTTCAAGATCAGCCAAGCCAACATGGCGAAACCTTGTCTCTACTAAAAATACAAAAATTATCTGGGCGCAGTGTTGGGCACCTATAATCCTAGCTACTCGGGAGGCTGAGGCAGGAGAACTGCTTGAACCCGGAGGCAGAGGTTGCAGTGAGCCTATATCATACCACTGCACTCCAGCCTGGGTGACAGGAGCAAAACTCTGTTTAAAAAAAAAAAAAAAAAAAAATATATATATATATATATATATATACACACATACACACAAACACACATAACATTTTCTGATGTGCTTCTCAAAGCATGCAGAAAAAATACTGTTGACAATTAGATTATAAATGGGAGGGTAAAGGAACTTAAGGAGAAGTAAGCTTTCTGCACTTCACTTGAACTGGTAAAACACTGACGCCAGCAGGCTGTGAATGGATGGATGGATGGGTAGATGGACATGGATATAGACAAATAGATATAGGTATGTAGCTATATGTGGTAATACCTAGAGCAACTACTTAAAAAAATCTATACAAAGAGATACACTCAAAAACACTACAGATAAGCCGGAACAGGCAAATCTAATTCATAGAGATTGAGGTCAGAACAGCAGTTGCTTCTGGGAGATGTCAACAGGCAGGAGCATGGCCTCTGGGGCACCGGAAATATTTTCTATTCTGATCCAAGTGGCAGTTTTCACAGGTGTAAAGTTCATTGAATTGCATAGCTAGGATGTGTTACACTTCAATTTTAAAAATATAACATTATAAGTTACACTTCAATTAAAAACAACAAAAAAGAGGCTATTGCAACCGTCCGTGAGAGCATGAGAGTGCAGTGGCAAAGGGTGGATTCAGGGCACCCTCTGGAGAAGGAGGCACAGGGCTTGCTGTGAGGTGGATGGAGTGACTTCCATGAGCACCCCCAGCCCACATTCTCACCTCTGGTACCTGAGGGGAATTAAATAGGGCAAGGATACTCGCAACCACAGTCCAACATAGCAGCCTGCACCAGGCTCAGTGCTGGGCATGAAGCAGTGTTCAATGCATGCTCCAGTGTGGCTAACGGTGCTGACAATACTCATCCTCACTTCCATCTGGTGTTTCCACATCACAAAGAACTTTCCTCTCATTGCTCTCTGGAGTCTTTACTCACCTTTATATTACACACAAAGCGTCGGAGTATGAAAGAAGCTAAGGAATTGTCCAAAGTCAGACAGCTTCTGGAATTTCTTTTTTTTTTTTTTTTTTTTTTTT
>NW_022301572.1:0-6035 GCF_002776525.5 Piliocolobus tephrosceles | reverse complement strand
AAAAAAAAAAAAAATCAGTGCCATCTGCTAACTCAGTATTTTTTCGCAAGTTCCAGAAAACTTGAGAAAACACTGTGCCCTAAATAAGACCCAAGTCAGTTCCTGCTCTTCTGGGACTCCACAGTTAATAGTTCCATATTAAAGGAGTTACATACTTTTCTATCTTGCATTTCAGTCTAGACAGATCTGTCTTCTTCATTCATTATCTCCATCAATTACATGCTGCATACATTTTAATTATAAACTTTGGAAACAATATTAGAAGTTTAAATTGTCCATATATTATTTATAGTATAACTGCAGTAACCAATCCATGGATAACTAAATACATTATCCTAATAAAATACTTAATGTCATGTTGCAGGATCTGCAGCCCTTTGATAATATCATTCATGTTATTTGGGACTATACATTTGACTTTGTCAGTCATCTATAAAGAAAGATTTTTTCTCCCTGCATCTGAAATTTGGTAGTTTGTGTGATATGGCACACATTTTTTCCTCAATTGAGGGAAATGAAACTTTGGTAATACATGTGTAATTCCTAAAGCTGCTTAAGAAATAAAAATAGTTTGCACTAATCACAATATATTTATGCTACCCATTAAAACTCTAGCTAATCATATGATCTACATACCAACTCATTTTTCAATTCATTATGAAAACGTGTACTTCCAGATTTGCAACCTCAATTCTTGAAATGTTATAGATGACAACAAATGTAAAAAGTTAACATTAGTCTATGCTACATTATTTTTCTGGATTATACCTAATAAAAATGACTGAAAGAGAATATATTTGCTATTATTTATACATAGAACATAGTAGAATGTAATTAATTTTGATTAAAAAATGTATCACATTTCTACTTAGAAATATCCTATATAATTCATGGTGTGTTGTATTAAATACTTTCATCTGATTGTATAATGGCATTTTGTACTTAAACACATCTTACTCCTTCACTCAGCACTTACTCACAAATATATTCTCAATATCTTTTATGAAGCAGACACATATCAGAGTGTTTATAAAGATACAAAAGTGGATTTCTTGGTTTTAGCCATTAAATAAGCTGGTTCTCTCTCTTTCTCTCTCTCTCTTTCTGTGTGTGTGTGTTTGTGTGTGTGTATGTGTGTGTTATGATATGCTTTCCAAAAGATGGAAGGTAAATTAATTTTATATATTTACAAATAGAAGTATATATAAATATATATGCATTTATTTTTATAATATTTTATTTTTACAAAACTTTAGAGACATTGTGAATTTAATGTGAATGTATACATATAAATTTACATATAAATGAAAGATAGATATTCACAAACTGCAATTCAATGTAGACTTAACAAGCATCTACTGAGTACCTACAAGATTCCAGGTAATATGCTAAATAATGTCTCATATATTATGACATTCATTATCTTATTTGAGCCTCACAAAAACGTTTCCAAAAAATCTTCAAATTATAAATGAGAAAGTTTATAGCAAATGAAAAAATATATGATTATCCATTTGAATAAATGACACTGTACTTTCATTCCTTGATTAACCAGGGTCATGGGACACAGGCCCCATGGATAAATTTATGCTATGGACAAAATTTAAATACTTAAGTTGTTGAACAAAATGGATTCAAGGTAAGTCTGTTTGGTGACAGTTAACTTCAATATTTAAAAAAATAGATAATTAGTTTAATACTACAAATGATATCCATTATGAAAAGTATTCATGTCCTTGTTACATATACCTGTCTGCTACCATTCATGGAAACTCACAGCTATTTAATGATTCCCTAATAGTTATTTAATGATTCCCTCAGTCTTAGTTCACATATTAAGACACTCAATAAATTATAATAATATTTAAGTTAGCAATTATTAAGTATTAACTATGAAACAAAAACTGCTTCAAAGACTTCTGTAGATAATCATAGTTAACCCTCACCATAGCTTCAATAGATGGGGACTAATGTTTGACTCTCAACTGGAGAAGAGAAAATGGAGTCTTAGACTAATCAGGTATCTTGCCTATAGTCACATGGCTAGAGAATGTCAAAGTCAAGTTGGCCATTTGACTATTCATCACATAGCAGAATTATTTGATTCTATTTAACCAGGCAGATAAAAATTAAGTTACCTCTCATTTAACTAAAAGAAAAAAACAGAAAAAAGTTACATATTATTTAATTAAAAAAACAGAAAACAACAAAAACAAGCAAAGCATTCCAAATATTAATGATTTTTCAGCAAATATCGTGTGTCTTGTGCTGATTGAACCAAATAATTATTGCATTATTAGCCACCTCATAAAAGGTCCTTTCATGTTTGAATTTTAATTTTTAAATTTTTTAAATTGCTATAAAAGTGAGTAAAATTAATCTTTTGTTTGTTTAAATCAAATAGCAATTTTATTGCTTGTATTGTAGAAAAAGTTTAAGTCCGTCTCCCATTTTATATTATGCAAGCTGTTTACATTTTTATTAGTTGTGATGAATACATTTTTCAATTGAATCCTGGCATCTAAATTATTAACCTACTTATTCAAATGTTGAGAAGACAGAACTTCCCATATTGCAATGGATACAATATAGTCGACATTAGCTACTACTAGGCAACTGCAAATAAACATATTTTTATATATAGGTATATCTCAAAATAGAAAGATTTAACTGTATTGCATTGAAATAGGATTCATAGGGATAATTTCAAGAGTGACAATCTCAAGTAAAAGCAGTGCAGTTAATTACATTTAGCTCCAAGCGTTTATTAACAGCATAATCTTGGCCAAGTATTTAATCTCCAAGACCTATTTGTCTTATATGTAGAATTATCCCTCCTTCCCAGAGATATTTTTCAGGATTTAATAAGATGAAGAAATAAACAATAGGTTTGTGAAACATGGTAAGAGATTTATAAATATTAGCTCTCCTTTAAAGTCTTTATAAAACACGCAATAAAAACATAAATACACACACAGGTAAATCAAACCAATGGAATACTACCAAGCCTTAGTATGAAAGAATGAAATCATGTCTTCTACAGCAACATGGATGGAATTGGAGGCCATTACCTCAAGGGAAACAACTTAGAAACAGAAAGTCAAATGCAGCATGTTCTCACTTACAGTGGGAGGTAAATAATGTGTACACATGGACAGAGAGTGTGAAATAATAGACACTGGAGATTTTGAAAGGTAGGAGGTTGCTGGGTAAGAGATAAGAAGGTACGTCCTGCCACGATGGCTCACACTTGTAATCCCAGCACTTTCGGAGGCCAAGGCAGGTGGATCACAAGGTCATGAATTCGAGACCAGCCTGGCCAACGTGGTGAAACCCCCGTTTCTCCTAAAAAGTTACAAAAATTAGCTGAGTGTGGTGGCAGGTGCCTGTAATCCCAGCTACTTGGGAAGCTGAGGCAGGAGAATTGTTGGAACCTGGGAGGCAGAGGTTGCAGTGAGCCGAGACTACACCATGCACTCCAGCCTGGGTGACAGAGCAATACTCTGTCTCGGGGGGGAAAAAAGTTACTTAATGGGTACAATGTAGACTATTTGGATAATGGCTATTCCAAAAACCCAGATTTCATCACTATGCAATATATTCATCTAACAAAACAGCATTTCTACCTTTTAAGTATAAACAAGTAATTAAAAAACACATCCATAACTTCATAATTATAATTGCATTAATTACATGTTATTTCCATAATATATTAAACATATGTCATATAATCTGTAATATTGTATTTCATATATTAATATTTTATATTCATACTGTATATAATTTACATATACCCTCCATACCAAGAGTTTTAAAGAAACTTAAAACACAATTTATTAAAAATTATAATAGAAAATAATGTTCTACCCTGTCCATGAAAGGATAGCAATTTGTATGGCAAATTAGAAAGATTGCCATATAAAGAAAGAAAAAACGTAATGGTATCTTCTAGGGTAAACCATAAGTTAGGCTCCTTTGTTTTCTAAGTCTATCCTATTAAAGTCATTGCTGCTTCATATCCCTGGGAGAATAAAATGTTTACAAACTACAAATAGGGCCAGGTGACATAGAGCCCTTTCCCTTTATGAATTCATGCAAATTACATCATGACAATTATGACTTAATCCCCATGATTCTAAACCACTGGAAAGAGTTTTAGGGACAAGATTAAGGGGCGGATGGAATTGGAGGTCATATCTTAAGTGAAATAAGCTAAGCAAAGAAAGTCAAATATCACATATTCTCACTCTTAAGTAGGGCTAAAAAATGTGTACTCATGGACGTAGAGAATGGAATGACTGATGGGTAATGAAGACTCGAAAGGGTTAGAAGATGGGAGGAGGGGTATGATGAGAAAGTAGTTAATGGGCACAATTTACATTATTTGAGTGGTGGGTACCGCAGAAGCCCCAACTTGACCACTATGAAATCTGTGCCTGTAACAAAATTACACGTGTATCCCCATACATTTGTATAATTTTTTTTTTTTTAAGAGACCTCTCATGGTCTCAGGATTTACAAGAAAAGCTACCTGATCTTTTTAGGTGATTTTAGTTGCTTTCTGGAAAACATCAACTATCGTGTGGTATAGTAAGATTTCCTAGGACCTGCAATCTAAGAGGAAGAAAGAATTTCTAAATTTTGTTCAGTAGTGTATCTCCAGTGCCCAAAACAATGGCATGTAGTTGATGTTCAACACGTAAGTCTGAATAAGTGACTGCTTGAAGCATTACTGCATCTAAGTTAAAACTTCTTAGAGTTACGCTTGCAAGCTAGATTGCACCGTCTGGTTTTATATGTGCCTAAACCATACATATGTTTCCTCTACCCTTTGGGCTTAACATCTTGTATCTCCTGGTTGTCATTGCCCGCATCAGCCTTGCAGATGAGTTTGCTTCCCAGAATCTTCCCGAAAGAACAAGGTATTATCAATGTCTGATCACACCTTGGTACTTTACATTTCCATACCAGATCGTTAGTTGTTCTTAGTTCTAGAATGAACTGATACATTGATCAAAGATCTTTGCGCCAGACTACAGAATCTGCACTACTTAATTTAAGTAAAAGAGATTTATTAAGGGTTGTAGAAAATAGCTAATAGCGTTGAAGAAAAGGTTTGTGTAGTGAGCTGTTAGAAACAGCTTTTAAAGGTCCATCATAGAACTGGGACATCAAAGGATTTGCTACCTCTGCATCATCAGCATTAACCATAGAGGAAGACTTTCCCCCTACCTGCTGACTTCGGGCTTCAGAGCCACACTGCCCTTGCCATTATCTGTGAAAGGAAAATGGGTATCCCACAAAAATGGGCTGGCATTTCAGTAAGTCATTCCATAAAAGGCCCTGCTTGCATGAATCTGATAGGAGAAACGTCAAGCAAATCTAGAAGGCTAACTGCAAAGGGATCTGGGAAATGTAGTTTTTAGTATACTAGACCCTGTAAAAAGTCTATAAAAAGGAAAGCATGCCATTTGGTGTTTGAAATGGTTATTAAGTGAACCATTTCACAGAATCCACCACAGAGCATATGCAAACTTTATTTAAAAAAGGATATTCACTAACACTTCTGAAGCAATACTGGAAGTTTTTCACAAATACACTTGCATATGTAAAAATATTCCAAATTCACATATACCAAAATGGTAACAATTATCATTTTTAGATGATACATAGATCATCAATATTTACCTTCTTGTGAATATATACAATTCTTCTGAGGGTTATATAAAATAACACAGAACTTGAAAAGCACTTGGCAGAGGACCTGACAGAAATTTTGTCTTTACTTTTTATTTCCCTGGCACCTAACACTGTTTCTAATATTTAAATTAATACATATATTTTTAAGTAACCTTCATTATCTGATGCAGCTGAGCTTACCATTATCTTTTTTTTTTTTTTTTTTTTTTTTTTTATTTTTCTGGCAAGCTAACATTATCACAAAATTTGGGGCACACAGCAGTTGTTTCTAAATGTAGCAGTAGTTAACTACAATCAATAGTTTAAGTAATTAAGTTTGTTTCTTTTTTTTTTTT
>NW_022301571.1:0-2592 GCF_002776525.5 Piliocolobus tephrosceles | reverse complement strand
AAAAAAAAAAAAAACAAAAAAAAAAAACATACTTTTAAACCTGCTTCCTGAGTATAAAGTTTGTTATAATTTTAATATTTGTATTTTTCTATGTCTTTTTCTTCTCTTTATGGTTTCTGTTGACTCCTGCTTATGGTAGTTTGACTCTTCAACTCTGTTAAATTTTAGAAATAGCGTATATTTGTCTAAACTTTAACTTTGGGTATCCTGAGAGACCAGAATTGAGATGATTTGCCTGGTTTCTGCTTGGTTCTGGAAGTAGTGCCAATCAGGAATCATTCTAGTTTGATTTATTGAGGTTTCTTGGACTATGAGTATGGTATAAATTCAAATTCCAGCGTAAGAGTAAAGCTGGTTAGAAAACATTAGGGAAGACTTTAAATTATTAATGTTTTAAAATCCACTGCCTGCAGACTGATTTGCTTGTGGGTTCACTTGTCATATCCTTCCAACTTTGTCTTTTCTACTAAATATATAGCCCTTTTTGGTGCCTGGATTTATATGGAGGTCTCAGACTCAGTTCCCTACTTTGTCAGGTTCAAATCCTATTAGTCAGTTAACCAGAAAGATTGTAGATCCGCAGCATTGCTGAGCAGATTCCCAGGAATGTGTCAGAGCATTTCAAAATCCCCTATTGACATCTCATTCCTAGGTTTTTAAAAAAGAAAGTATTTTGATTTTCCTATTGATTGCCCCAATTCCTATTGACTACCTCAGGCAGCCACAATGTTAACTAACAAAGCTCTAGGTTTTTGGTTTTGGCACACTTCCAGGGCGTCTCTGCCTTCTGTATTGACTGATGACTTTAGTTTCACCTCTAGATTGTGTGTGCCTGTGTGTAATCATTTTGTACTTCCTTCACATTTTGTGAGTTCAGAAATATATTTAAAAGTGTATTTGGAGTCAGGCATGGTAGCTCATGCCTGTAATCCCAGCACTTGGGGAGGCTGAGGCGGGCGGATCACCTGAGGTCGGCAGTTTAAGACCAGCCTGACTAACATGGCGAAACCCCGTCTCTACTAAAAATACAAAAGGTAGCCAGGCATGGTGGTATGCACCTGTAATTCCAGCTACTAGGGAGGCTGAGGCAGGAGAATCACTTGAACTTGGGAGGCAGAGGTTGCAGTGAGCCAAGATCATACCACTGCACTCCAACCTGGGCAACAGAGCAAGACTCTGTTTCAAAAAAATAAATAAAAAATAAAAATAAAAATGTATTTGGAAGTGATGTCAGTAAAAACGGCAAGCTAGGAACCTTCAAAAATTCCTTTATTCATAAAAAACAGCTGGGAAAAATATAAGCAACTTTTTCAGAACTCTGGAAAATATCCAAAGGCTTTCTGCAATTTGGGAGCATTTATTCAAAAACATAGGCTGAATTTTGGTGGGAATGGTGAGCTTTGTAGTGTTCTTACTTTATGCTCGTCATATCCTCCCAGCTCCATGGTGGCCTTGAAAACCAACATGCTACCATCTTGTTGAAAAACCAGCTCCTGGGAGCCATAGAAAGGAACAGAAGGGGGTTGGGACTCATTCAAAGCCTTATTCCCAGAGAAACGTCATTATGTGACCTGACTAGGAGGTCCCAGGAAGACCCCATGCACAAGACTATCTTTATTTGGCCTGACTTAGAGCTCCCCCAGCCTTTGTTCATATCTGTTGGTGACAATCAGAGGCAATTGCTGAACATAATGGCTACCTGGGGTATAGATAAGTTGAGATACACAATATGCTAACAAAAATGTAAACAAAGGCCAGGAACGGTGGCTCAAGCCTGTAATCCCAGCACTTCAGGAGGCCAAGGTGGGCGGATCATGAGGTCAGGAGATCGAGACCATCCTGGCTAACACGGTGAGACCCCGTCTCTACTAAAAAAAATAGAAAAAATTAGCTGGACATGGTGGCGGGCACCTGTAGTCCCAGCTACTTGGGAGGCTGAAGCAGGAGAATGGCGTAAACCTGGGAGGCAGAGCTTGTAGTGAGCTGAGATCACACCACTCCAGCCTGGGTAACAGAGTGAGACTCCATCTCAAAAAAAAAAAAAAAAAGTAAACAAAACAAAAGAAAACAAAGAAAAAGACAAATGCTGAGAGTACTAAACCTGCTTGCTGTCAGAAGACATTTCTGTTCATGTCTTCCACCTACAAATTTAATGTCTTTTCCGTCTCAACTAAGTACTTATCATGCACTGTAGCTGTAACTTTTGCAGCTTTTGACAGCAAAACTGGCACAAATTTCTTTGTTCTTCTTCACAATTTTATGAGTAGAGGATTTGTCCTTACTGTAAATCTTAGCAACCTCAGGCTATATTTTTCTTATGATGTAAGAGACTTTCACCTTTTCACTTAAAGGAAGCACACTGTGGCTTCTCTCTGGCATATCCAAATCGCCGGGATAATTACCGCTGCATATTGGGGCAATTATGAAGTGAAATAGGGTTACTTGTATACCACCCCTGTGATGCCATGACCGTTGGTATGATAATCAAGATGGCTACTAAGGGTCTAACGAGACATTAATCAGGAATTCTATGTGTAGCAAAAATATCTTTCAACATTGAAGGAGAAACATAAGGCATTAAATATCTTAGGA
>NW_022301570.1:0-32454 GCF_002776525.5 Piliocolobus tephrosceles | reverse complement strand
CCCTCCCTCCCTCCCTCCCTTCTGCAGCTCTCCTTCCCCTCCGCGGCCCCCGCCTCCCTTCCCCCTCTGTCTCCCCAGCAGGCTCCAGCTTCGCTTCCCTCCGCGTCCCCAGTCCCCAGAACCGCTCTTCCCCTCCCCCCTCCCAGGCCGCTCCCCAGCTCCGGGGTCCTCCGGCCCGCAAGCCTGGGGGTCTAGGGCTGACCTGCTCGCTCGGGACCTTCCCGCGGGCCCTGCCCTCCCCACCCCGCCTCTCCTCGGAACACCCCTCCGCGCCTCTCCCTTCCTCCGCGGCGCCCCCTCCCCATTTCTGCTCCCCTCGGACTTCTCCTCACCCCTCCCAAGTTTTCCTCCCGACGGGACCCTCAGCTCCACCTCCCTGCCCCAATGCCGTCCCAAGCAGCTCCGATCGCCGACTTCACTCCAGGTCCCGGCCCCCTCCGCAGCTCCGGGGCTCACCTGTCAGCGCCCTCCTCTCCCGCCCCTCCCGAGCGGCCGGGTTCCCTGCGCCCGCTTCTTCTTCCCCTTCCCCCTGGGCCCCCTCCCACACTCCCTCTCCCCTCCCCTCTAGGCCCGCCGGCCCCTTCCCACCTGCTTCCCGCCCGTCCCACTCCCAGCCCCCGCCCTTCCCTCCAGCCCCCCGGTCCCCTCTACCCCCACAGCCCTCACCCGGCCCTCGCCGGCCTTGCCCTCCCTTCCCCCCAGCCCCCGACCTCCCCCGACCCCTGCCCCTCCCCCACGCCCTCCGTCCGCGCCCCTACCTCCGGGGCTGTCACCTGCGCGGAGCCGGCGGTGACCCGAGCGCGGCGCTGAGGGAGACGCGGGCGGGGCCGCCTGCAGCAGAGCGTCCCCGGCCCTTACCTGGCTGGCTGGCCGCTCTGCCCGCGCCGCGGGGACCCAGGCGCCCGGGCCTCCTGCTCCGCCGGCTCTGCTCACAATGGCGCTCGCCGCCTGCAGCTCGGGTGCTGACGGCCCGAAAGACTGACAGACTGACAGCCCCGAAACTTCGCGGGGAGGAGAGGGATAGACGTGCGGGGAGCGGGAGCCGGGAAACGGCGCCCGCGAAGGAGGAGGGACCGAGGGAGCGGGCGAAGAGGCTCGGCGCACCGGGCTGGGGGAGGCAGGGGCAGGGGGTTTTAGGAGTGGGGTCCCAGGAGGGATCACCGCGGGCTTAGGTGGGCAGGTGATGGTCTTAAGGCTCCGAGCCCGGAGTAGGTGCTGGAAGTGGGAGCTCAGGACGGGGGAGGGGAGGGGTGGGGAGGGTGATGGGAGAGCGGGTGGAGGAGGGCGAGGAGGCTGGGGAGGAAGGGCACTCGGGCTGCGGGGAAGGGTGCCGAGGGAGGGTGCTCGCGGCCGCGGAGGGAGGAGACGGGGAAAGGTGGAGCGCGAACGGGTGGGGTGGGCGAGGAGGAGTTGGGGGAACGAGGAGGGGGCGTGTCGGGGGGGGAGCCAGCGAGTCGTGCACTGCCGTCTCTAAGTCGCCGGTGCCAGCCGGGTGTGCAGCGCCGCGTTCCCGCGGGAGGACGGCACGGGGGGGGTCGGCCTGGGAAACTCTGACCCCGCCCCCGTTCTCCACCCGGATTCCACCCGGATCCACCCAGACCCACAGCCCCTCGCCCGGAGTCCCGAGGACCGGATTCGAAAGCAGCCGTGGGGGCAGACGGGAGAGAGGGCTGGGCCCCTGTGCCTGCGAGAACGGGTCCTTCGAAGTAGAAACTGGGAAGAGGACTTTGAGCCTGGTCCCCTGGGAGAAGGCCGGGCCGGGTCGGGAGCTCCAAGGGGGCGAGGCTGGGACGAGGCTGGGCGGAGACTCTGAGGGCGGGGTCCGGGGGAGGGTCTGGGAGGGGGCTGCAGAGAGGGGAGGGCTCTGTGGGCGGGAGACGATAGCTGGGGTGCCTGCTGGCCCGGACGCCACCTGGAGTTAGATGTGGGGGGCCCCCCTCAGCCGCAGCTCCTCAGGGGACTCCACTCGCCCTCCCTGCCCAGGTTACGAGGTTTCTCCTCGGCCTCCTTCCCGCTGAGCCCACTCCTGAAAGCTCCGGAGATGCTGAAGTCTGGACTGTTAGTTCCCGGTCTCCTCTCCATGAACTTTCTCCAAACTCCCTTGGGTTCCAGCTTCCTCCCTCCTGCCCCTTTACTGGAAAGGGTGGCTCCAACTCGGGTCTCTTCCCAATCCCAGTGCTGCCTGATCAGCCCCGGTTTGAATCCAGAGCTGAGAAAGAGGCTGGGAAGGGGAGGGTGTGAATGGTCCTCGAGCTCCTGCTACCACAGCCCACCACAAGAATGAGTGCCTGGAAGAGCGCCCATCCCTCGAGCTCAGCTGTGAAGGCTCCTCTGCCTCCAGGATGAAGGGAGCCCCTGGAGCAGCATGTGTCACTGTGCGTGCTGGGGTGTGGCCGAGCACCTGTGCCACCGTTGTGAGACTTACAGGGAGAGTGTGCATGTGTGTAAAACAGGAAAGGGGGGTGACTGGGTGTACGTGTGGCCCTTTCTGAGGACTCCAGAGCGGGAGTTGATCCCAGCCATCCGTGACCCCCTAAGAGACTCACTCTGGGCCCTTTTTTGGCCCCGGGACCAATGGTGAACCCAGGAGGAGAGTCCCGCCCAGCTCTGGTTCTCAGCAGCCCTCTTCCTCCCCCAGGTGGAATGACTACAGGATGCTGGGAGGGGTATCAGGTTTAGGAGACCGAGGGGCGTGGAATCGGAGCCAGGAGACCAGGGCGTGCATTCCAGCCCGGGTGTCTGGGTGTGCTTGGAGCTCCGCTGGGACCAGGATGGACCCCGGATTCCCCTGTGGAGCCTGTCACTGCCCCTCCCAGCCGGACTCTCGGATTATTTCATCCGGCTTCACTCTACCCCAGGGCTGGGGGAGCTGGCTCCCCTGCCCACTCCTTCCAGAGGGTCCTCTCATTCCTCAGCATAGGCTCCCCAGTTCTAAACCCCAGAGACTAGGAGACCCTGGAAGAAGGAGACAGGGCGGGCCCAACCAGCCACACATAATCATTCTTATGGTCACAATAAGAAACTGAACCCTTACATGTTGCCCACCCATCTCCACACACTCAGGAACCCCAGCTACCCTGGAAGCGCTCCACTTACTGCCCCCCACTTCTGAGTTTGGGCAAGAGAGGGGCGGGAGGCAGGGGAGCACCATACAGGCAGAAGTTCAAGGCTGGAAGACCCCATCGGTCGTTTAGCCCAGGAGCTCTTAACCTTTTCATGGGGTCGTGGCCCTCTTGAGAATCTAATAAAAGTTATAGAACTGTCTTCAGAAAAATGTGCACATACAATTTCAAAGATTACTGGAGTCTGAGTCCTATCTGTGCATCCCTGGGAAGTCCCTGAAATTTTTACTGGGAAGGAAATTGAGACCCAGAAAGGGAGGGTAGCTTGCCCAGAGCCCCATGTTAATTTGTGGTAGTGCCTGAGAGTGTGAAACACACACACACACACACACACACACACACACACACACACGGAAACAGATGCACTGGGAGGGGACAGGAAGGAGACTGTTTCCAGGGAGAGCTGGCCTCTGAGGGGCTGGTGTGGCAGGTCCAATCCGGTTGTGGGCAGCTGGTGCCCTGGGGCATGAGACTGGAATAAAGCCTCCCCAGCCCCCAGGACTGGCCACTGGGCTGCGGGGAGGCTGCGTGGGGCAGGAGAGAGCGCCGCTGGCCTCTCTGTGGCCCCTCTGCAGTATCACCTTTCTTGAGCCTAAGCCTCACGTTCCCCAAAGGTGCCCTGGGGGTGAGGGCACCATGCTGCTCCCTGCCCTCCTCTTTGGGATGATGTGGGCCCTGGCTGATGGGTAAGCAGCCCACCCTGGACCCCTCTGACAAGGGTCCTCCTTCCGCCACATGCCCAGGGACCCTCTGGAGCATCAGACTCCACGCCCCCCACCCCCGGGGTCCTCCCTCCACCCCTGCCACTTCCCATGAGTGTCTCTCCCTGCCTTAGCATCCTCCTTACTTCAGTAACCACCCCCTGGGAGTGGGGTCATAGGACAGGGCTTTTGGTGACAGAGGGAATGGTGGCGGCAGCTGTGGTTCCCCATCACGGGCAGGCGGTGGTGTGAGTGGACAGAGACCATCCGTGTGGAGGAGGAAGTAGCACCCCGTCAGGAGGACCTGGTACCCTGTGCCAGCCTCGACCATTACAGCCGCCTGGGCTGGCGGCTGGACCTGCCCTGGAGTGGCCGCGCGGGGCTTACCCGGCCCCCAGCGCCTGGGCTCTGTCCTATCTACAAGTGAGTAAGGGTGAGAGCCTGGGCTGTCTGCCGGGCCGGAAAGGAGTGACAGGCCGGACATCCTGAGAGTGGGGAGGCCCTGGAGAAAGCAGGGATTTGGGAAGTAGGTTTGGAGTGGGCCTGGAGAAGGGTGGAGTGCGTGAGATTAGGGTGGGGGGTGAGTGGGCACTACGGTGGGCAAGACAGGGAGAGGCCCGAAGCCCACTCCCTCTGTGCCCCGCCCCAGTCCCCGTGGTCTGCCCTCCCAACATTATTCTCACTTTGCATGTGGGGAAATTAAGGCCCTGGGGAAATGATGTGATTAGAGTAGCTGACAAAACTGAATGTCCACAGCCCTCCCCAGGGTAGGAATGGGCTGAACACTAACATCTCTTCCCCGTTTCCACCGGCTCGGTGGGTGCAGACCTCCAGAAACCCGGCCTGCCAAGTGGAACCGGACAGTGAGGGCTTGTTGCCCAGGCTGGGGGGGAGCCCACTGCACGGAGGGTAAGCACCTGAGTGCATTTGGGGAAGTGGTACCTTCTGGGAGTCCTGGGCAGGGGATGTTAGCTCAAATTTGTGGTTTCGGGGAGAGAACCAGGGCCGGGCTGAGAGCTCCAGGCTACCCCATCTTCATTGCCTGGGTCTGCCCCATTCTCCCCACCTACTGCAGCCCTTGCCAAAGCCAGTCCTGAAGGCCACTGCTTTGCCATGTGGCAATGCCAGCTACAGGCAGGCTCAGCTAATGCCTCAGCAGGAAGCCTGGAGGAGTGCTGTGCCTGGCCCTGGGGACGAAGCTGGCGGGATGGCAGCTCCCAAGCCTGCCTCAGCTGCTCCAGCCGACACCTGCCAGGTGTGTCCGCAGACTCCAGCCTGCCAGACAGGCACAGTCCTGGCCATCACCCCTTCCGCCTCCCCAGGCACTCCCACGTGGAGTTCTTGTGCTGGGCCCTCTACAGGGCCCATACTGGCTCCCTGGCCCACTAGAGGGACCATACCCTGTCTGCCTTCCTCCCGCTGTGCCGTGAGCCCTGTGTCCTCGTCCTCCACCTCTGCCTCACACTCAGAGGCTCACAGTTGCTGTGTCTCTCCCAGGCGGTGCCTCTTCTCCAGCCCTCCTGCAGCCCCTGGCAGGGGCCGTGGGCCAGCTCTGGAGCCAGCACCAGCGTCCCTCTGCCACCTGTGCCTCCTGGTCGGGTTTCCACTACCGCACCTTTGACGGACGCCACTATCACTTCCTGGGCCGCTGCACCTACCTGCTGGCAGGTGCTGCGGACTCCACCTGGGCTGTCCACCTAACACCTGGGGACCACTGTCCCCAGCCTGGACACTGTCAGCTGGTGAGGGAGGGAGATGGGGCAGCCACAGGGAGGAGGTTGGACAGGGGAGGAAGAGAGCCCCGGCCCCCTTTTGCACTATGCATTTCCCCAAGGTCCAGGTGACGATGGGACCTGAGAAGGTGCTGATCCAGGCTGGAAATGTGTCTGTGAAGGGGCAGCTGGTACCTGAAGGGCAGTCTTGGCTGCTCCACGGTGAGAGCACTGGGGGAGCAAGAGGCTGCCCGGGTCCCCACGTGCTCCTCTGGGACAGTCTGTCCACCCTCCAGGCAGGGTCAGAAAAGGAGCAGGGAGCAGTTTGGGAACAAGCCCACGGTGGGCCCCCAGCCATTGCTGTTGGGAGGCTCTGAAGTACGGAGCTAGTGAGGGGCCAGGAGGAACCAGGCCTGGTCCCGACCCTCTGCAACTACCCCCACCAAACTCTCGCAGCACCAGCTCAGACAAGTCCCTCTACCTAACTGCCCGAGTCCCAGTTCCCCCACCAGCCTCAGAGGAGTGCTGTGAGGTAGCACTTGGGTGCTAAGCAATGGGAAGCTCTCCTAACAGAACCTTTGTCCTGGCTGGGCTGCAGGGTGAGGTGGGGGTGAGCTTCTTGCATGTATGCCTGTGTGTGCACGGGTGCAGTGTGTGCATGTATGTGTGCATGCGTGTGTGTGCACATGCACATGTGTTTCATAGTTCACTTGAAGTTTACTCTCTCCAGAGAGCGTCTGCAGCTTTCATGGGCTCCTCAAAGAGAGCCGTGATGGAAATCAATCACTCTGCTGTAAAGCATATACGTTTGGTATAAAGTGCAGAGCTCTCTAGAATGTGAGAATTGTGTGAGTTATTTCCCTTCTCCTTTCCATCCCTGCGCAGCTGAGCCCTGCTGTGGTAGTGGGAAGGGTGAGAATTGTGGCTGCAGGGGGCAAGTGACCTCTTTCTGTGCCCAGGGCTGAGCCTACAGTGGCTAGGGGACTGGCTGGTGTTGTCAGGGGGCCTAGGGGTCGTGGTACGGCTGGACAGGGCTGGCTCCATCTCCATCTCTGTGGACCATGAGCTCTGGGGACAGACTCAAGGCCTCTGTGGGCTCTACAATGGCCAACCAGAGGGTAAGTGGGGTGTGGTTGGTTGCTGGTGTAGCAGGGAAGGGAAGACCAGAGGCCCTAGACCCAGCACCCCTGTGTTACCCCTTCTCAGATGACTTCATGGAGCCAGGCGGAGGACCGGCCATGTTAGCAGCCACCTTTGGAAATTCCTGGAAGCTTCCTGACTCGGAGGTGAGGCTGCCACTGGGGCCCCTCCCTCCCAGTTGCCTGCCCATTCGCAGGTTTTCAGCTCGGCTCCTGACTCCTGAACCTCCAAGCCCTTGTCCCGGTTTCATCGCTGGCCTGTTCCCTAGGACAGGGCCTGGCCCTCTTCCAGATCCTTAGGGGTGGAGGGCAGGCCTTGGGGTCCCACAGAAAGCCTGGCTGCCTGCTGTGAACTAGCCATCTGAGGCCAGCGTTGGTGAACCAGTTAGTCATTTATTCCCACCACTACAGCCCAGTGTGGGGCTGCCACCTCGCCTCTCTCCCCAGCCCCAGGATGTGGGCGGTGGGCCTGAAGGTGGGGCCCTGGTGCTGTGTGAGAGCAGGAGGCATTTTTCTGGGGTCCTGGTTAACGTCCCTCATCAATGCCGCCTGGCCTGATGTCCTTTTTCTGCAGCCTGGGTGTCTGGATGCGGTGGAGGTGGCCCAGGGCTGTGACGGCCCCCTGGGGCTCACAGAGGCAGACGTAGAACCTGGCCACCTGCGGGCTGAAGCCCAGGACGTGTGCCATCAGCTGCTGGAAGGTCCATTTGGGCAGTGCCATGCCCAGGTATGAGTGGGGTGGGGGTGGTGTCTGGCACCCAAGGGAGGGTGCTAGAGAAGTGTCAGCAAGCTGGTCTGGCCCTGCCTGTGGGTTACTTTGGACCATCTGTCAAACGCCCATCTCTCCATCCTCGGCTTTATTTCTGGGAAATGATGCTCATATGTGTGATCTCTGAGGTCCCTTCTGGGGCCTATCCGTTTGGTTATAAGTCATAGAGTGATGGAAGCAGGAGGCAGGAGGTGCTGGCTGTTTGCTGAGGGGCCGTCCTTTCCTGCAGATTTCCCCTGCTGAGTACCACGAGGCCTGTCTCTTTGCCTACTGTGCAGCGGCCATGGCGGGCAGCAGGCAAGAGGGGAGGCGGCAGGCTGTGTGTGCCACCTTTGCCAGCTATGCCCAGGCCTGTGCCAGGCGGCACATCCACATTCGCTGGAGAAAACCTGGCTTCTGCGGTATTACTTGGGCCTCCCTGTGCTGTGGGATTGACTGAGGGCCTCCCCACCCAGCAGGATTGACTGCGGTCTGGCGGGGGACTACAGCTCACTCATGTGCCCACAGAGCGCCTGTGCCCCGGGGGCCAGCTCTACTCCGACTGCGCCTCCCTCTGCCCAGCCAGCTGCGAGGCGGTGGGTCAGGGAGAGGAGTCCTGCAGGGAAGAGTGTGTGAGCGGCTGCGAGTGCCCGCAAGGCCTCTTCTGGAACGGTACCCTCTGTGTGCCTGCCGCCCACTGCCCCTGCTACTACCGCCGCCAGCGCTATGCACCCCGGGACACCGTGCGCCAGCTGTGTAACCCCTGGTGGGTCCTTGAGCCATGCCGGGGGTTGGTGGCCATGTGGTACCCTCGGATCCCTCCCTTTACACCCTCTCTTCAACCTGCTTCCCCTAAGCCTCCAGCCCATTCTGGGTCTTCCTCTCGGAGACTGGGACTGCTGCTGGCGTGGCTGATGGCCTTGCCGGCTGACCTCTACCCCTTCAGCAGGAGGGGCTTCCATGGGA
Source organism: Piliocolobus tephrosceles (assembly GCF_002776525.5). Lineage (NCBI taxonomy): Eukaryota > Metazoa > Chordata > Mammalia > Primates > Cercopithecidae > Piliocolobus > Piliocolobus tephrosceles. The sequence continues at coordinate 24,066 of NW_022301570.1, read as the reverse complement.
GGGGAGGAACAAGGGTTTTTGGGGGGGTCACCTCCAGCTCAGGGGTCATCTTCACCCCCTCAGTGTGGACCTGATGCCAGAGCTCATTGTCTCATGTACGTGTCCACAGCGTGTGCAGGGATGGCCGCTGGCACTGTGCCCAGGCCTTATGCCCCGCCGAGTGTGCCGTGGGCGGGGACGGGCACTACCTCACCTTTGATGGGCGGAGCTACTCCTTCCGGGGCGGTCAAGGTTGCCGCTACAGCCTGGTGCAGGTGGGCAGAGGACGGTCTGCAGGGGTGGCACTCTGCCAGAGTAGGGGCCCTCCTAGAGGGCACAGTGGGGCTGACTGTAAGGAAACCCCTAAATAAATAAGGGAAACCCAGAGTCTTCCCAGGAAAGGCCAAGGGAGAACCAACACTGGGGGCATGGCTGTCGCAGGCCTTCAGGCCTCCTGCTGGGTTCTCACCTCCTCCCCGGCTTCCCTGTGAAAGTCCCTCTGTCATCACCACCCAGCCCAGGGCCAGTAACCAAAACCCATCTTCAGCTGTGTCTCTCACAGATGGGACAGGCTGGGCTTGTTACAGGCTACTTCACGCAAAACAACCTCAGGGGAAATCAGAGGCCCTGCTCCCACCCTAAACCTCCCCCGAAGAGAGCTCACTTCTCAAGTTCAGGTGCAGGCCACGATTTTCCCAATCATCTAGGGCCCCCTGAGTGATCTCTCCATCGAACTATTGGACCATTCCCACTCCTCTCATAAGTAGTGATGGGGGTGACGAGGTCCTGGGAGCACAGTCCTCAGAGAGGCTGTGCCTGTCCATGGGGAGGGAAAAGGACAGCCATCTCCCCCAGCAAACACAGTCAAAGATGCATGTGTGTACATACACGCACGGGCTGCACAGCAACACACAGAAATCTGCATGTGCAGAGACACACACACACACACACACACAGAGGCTACAAACCAACACAGAGATCTGCATGTTTACACACACACATACAGGCTACACACCAACACACAGAGACTTGTATGCACACACACACATACATGCATCCAGGTACACACCTACAGAGAGACACAGACATACACACGACACACACTCATATATGTGCATGTAGATTTAGCACGTGTGTACATATGCACACACATATGGGAGAACATACATGCCCATGTGGAGGGAAGAGAGGAGTCATGTCACCCTAACATGCGGACACGCACTTACCTACACACACTCGTGCACACACAAACATGCACACACATACTTCCACATGACACCTATGTGCACATCCGTGGCCCTGCACACGCATACACACAAACATCCATGCATGCCGGCCCATGGTGAGGACGAAGCCCCTTACCTGGCAGACAGTCTGGCTGGCGGGAAGGTGAGCGGCTGCCTCCAGGTGCGTGCTGACGGTGGTCTGTAGGGAAGGTCTCCAAAAGCCTCCCCAGAGAGAGTCGGCCCGCCTGGCCCCACTGAATTCCCCCTGCCCGCCCCAGGACTATGTGAAGGGACAGCTACTGATCCTACTGGAGCATGGGGCCTGCGACTCTGGGAGCTGCCTCCACGCCATCTTCGTCTCCCTGGAGGACACCCACATCCAGCTCAGGGACTCAGGTAGCCTCTGCTCTGCACTCTTGGCGCAGTCCCAGGCCTCCTGTCACTGCTCCCCCTGCACACTACCCTATGGCTTTGGAGTCCAGACACTCTTCCCCAGAGTCCTGCACCTGAGCACACTGCCTCAACTTCCCTGGCCCTCTCATCTCTGAAGCAGACACACAGAGTCCTGAGGAGATATTCCAAGGCATCTTCTGCCCCGTCCTGGGGTCAAATACAAGTCATGCAGCTATGAGAGCTTGAAAGGCCCCGAGGCATGACCAGACCGGGCAGGCCACTCTCAGCAGGGTCCCTCCAACCCTCCCCAACCAGCTCCTGGCTCGCCATCTAGCTCCTCCCACACACTGATCATGAGGGTGAGGGATTGGAAAATCTGTGTGCCAAGGGTAGTCCTTGGGCCACAGGGGTGGGGAGCTCAGGTGGACACTTTGGTTGTCCCCAGCAGCCCACCCTGACATGGGACCTCCTACTTCCCACCCAAGCTCCTTCTCTTCTCGCAGCCGTATCCTTCCACGTGCCGCACCCTCATCACCAGGCCCCCTTTTCCAGGAGCTGTGCTGGTCAATGGGGAGGACGTGGGCTTGCCCTGGATTGGCGCTGAGGGCCTCAGTGTGCGCCGAACTTCCTCTGCCTTCCTGCTGCTGCGCTGGCCTGGGGCCCAGGTGCTCTGGGGACTGTCTGACCCTGCAGCCTACATCACTCTGGACCCCCGCCATGCCCACCAGGTGTGCCAGTGAGGCAGGTGTGTGGCTGAGCAAGGGTGCGGTGGGACTGCATTCGGCTGTCTTACATGCGTGCCTGTGGCCCAGGTGCAGGGTCTGTGTGGCACCTTCACCCAGAACCAGCAGGACGACTTCCTGACACCAGCTGGAGATGTGGAAACTAGCATTGCTGCCTTTGCTAGCAAGTTCCAGGTGGCCGGCAAGGGAAGTTGCCCCTCTGGGGACAGTGCCCCGCTCTCCCCCTGCACCACCCACTCCCAGCGCCACACCTTCGCAGAGACAGCTTGTGCCATCCTGCACAGCTCTGTCTTCCAGGTAGCTGGGTTGGGCTCCTCCCACATCCGTAAGATGGGCCAACACCTTCCCTGCCCTCCACCTGGGCCCGTGGGAGGGTCAAGGAAGACCAGACAAGCCCAGGGGTGCTGTTGGGGACCAAGGGGATGTAGACTCCATGGAGGAGAAGTTGACCCATTTCCCCATCTCCTCCCAAGGAATGCCACAGGCTGGTGGACAGGGAGCCATTCTATCTGCGCTGCCTGGCAGCCGTGTGTGGCTGTGACCCTGGCAGGGACTGCCTGTGCCCAGTGCTGTCTGCCTATGCGCGTCGCTGTGCCCAGGAAGGTGCCTCACCTCCCTGGAGGAACCAGACCCTCTGTCGTGAGTTCGCTCAGCCCAGCCAGCCCTACCTAGGCTCCTCCCCTCCTCCCTAGCCCATCCCCCTTCCAGGAATGGCTGGGGGCCCGGGGTGCATCACTACCCTTGGCAGACTGCTGGGCTTTTCTTCCTGCAGAGGCACAGGGGATGTGGGGTGTGGGGTTCAGAGGGGGTGGAGAGAGCGAGAGAGCCAGCGGTGGCTATGCCCCTGACCTGTGTGTCCCTGTGCCCAGCTGTTCTGTGTCCTGGTGGCCAGGAGTACCGAGAGTGTGCCTCAGCATGCGGTCAACACTGCGGGGAGCCAGAGGACTGTGGGGAGCTGGGCAGCTGTGTGGCCAGTTGTAACTGTCCTCTGGGGCTGCTGTGGGACCCTGAGGGCCAGTGTGTGCCCCCCAGCTTGTGCCCCTGCCAGCTCGGAGCCCGTCGCTATGCCCCTGGTAGTGCCACCATGAAGGAGTGCAACCGCTGGTGAGGGCAGCGACCTTTGGGGCAAGAGGAAGAATGTGGGGGTGAAGAGGTAGCTTGGGAGATAACGGGTGGGGTGTGCAGCCTTGTTGGTGGCAGCATGCGCGCTGGAGGTGACAGAGTGCTGATCACTTCCCCTCGGTTTGGGGCACTTTAGGGTCCATAAAGCACTTTCCTGTGCATCATTTTATCTAGTTTTACTTCCTACCATAACCTAATAAAGTAAGAAGTGGAAAAATTGTTCCCATTTTGCAGATGAGGAAACTGGGGCTCAGATAGACTAAACAGCTTGCAGAGTCACACAGCTTGTTCAAGAGAAGTGAAGGCAGATTATGGATCTGTGCAGGCAGGGCCAGGATCCAGGGTTGATGAAGGTGGGGGCTGAGGATGCAGGCTTCAGTGCAACCCCTCTCCTACCTGGGCTAGGAGTAGGGTGGTTCAATATCTCTGTCCTGCTCCAGAGCCTGGAGGATGGCCCTACTGGAGCTGGGACAGAAAGGGTGACAATGTCTGTCCCAGGCATGTCAGGGTGCTGGAAACAGTCCAGCTCCCTGTGTTGGTGACCGGGTGTTGGGAGCTGAGATGGACAGGTCTCCAGCATCAGGGCTGGGTTTTCACTCAGCGTGATGCAATATGGACACCTGGGAACCCAGCGAGCATCTGGGTTCCTGAGATTCTCACCAGGTCAGACCAGGTCCCTGGAGGCTTAGACTTGCCTCTTACTCCTTCTCAACCTCCTGCAGTGTCTGCCAGGAAAGGGGCCTCTGGAATTGCACAGCTCGCCGCTGCCCCCCGCAGCAGGCATTCTGCCCCAGGGAGCTTGTCTATGCCCCTGGTGCCTGTCTTCTCACCTGTGACAACCCTAGCGCCAATCACTCCTGCCCTGCAGGCAGTGCTGATGGCTGTGTCTGTCCACCAGGCATGGTGCTGCTGGTGAGTCCAAGAAGGAGCTGCATGGGAGAACAGGACGGCCTTCCTTAAGCCAGGGCACTGCCCTGCTCCCCTCACGCCCCTACATGGTGCCTTTTGTTCCTGCCCTCTGCCCAGGACGAGCGCTGTGTGCCTCCTGACCTCTGTCCCTGCCGTCACAGTGGGCAGTGGTACCCACCCAACGCCACCATCCAGGAAGACTGCAACATTTGGTATGCCCAGCTGCCATGACCTCTAACCCTTTGGCCTTGTGGCCCATGGCTCCCCACACATCATCCTTCCCTCCACCAGAAGGGGTTGGGGTGGGGGGGGCTGGGGTATCCAGACTGGCCTGGGCCAGAGGAACCCTGCAGGACCCCTCCACCCTGAGGGCTGCTGAAACTGCCTGGAACCTGGACCAGCTGCCTCCCCTGGATCCAGCCCCCAGGGCCCTGTCCTCAGTGACTCTGTCTCCCCCACCTTGTCCATAGCGTGTGCCGGGGCCGGCAGTGGCACTGCACAGGCCAGCGGTGCAGTGGGCGGTGCCAGGCGTCAGGCGCCCCCCACTATGTGACATTTGATGGACTGGCCTTCACCTTTCCCGGGGCCTGCGAGTATCTGCTGGTGCGAGAGGCCAGTGGCCTGTTTACAGTCTCTGCCCAGAACCTGCCCTGTGGGGCCAGCGGTCTCACCTGCACCAAAGCATTGGCCGTGCGTCTGGAGGGCACTGTTGTGCACATGCTCAGAGGTGGCTGCAACATTGAAGGGTGACATTGCCAGGGAGGGGCACACCTGTATGGCTTCCCAGCTGTGCAAGGTGGGCGGGGATGGGGTTCCCTGTGTCTGCCCACTGCTGGCAGGCTCCTTACCAGGCGTGGCTGCCCTCCATGCCATGGGGTTGGTGCCTCTCCTCTTGGGTGGGACTCATAGTACCGGAAGGCTCCCAGAAATCAAGTCCCAGAGAAGTCTAGTGACGTGCCCCAGGTCACATAGGTAGAGAGGCAAAAGAAGGGCTCAATGGGGGAGCTAGAGAGCCTCGTGAGGATCTGGAGGACCCTTTCCTCCAAGTTGGGCCTGAATGCCTCTCTTCCTCTACAGGCCGGGCAGTGACAGTGAATGGGCTGAGCGTGACGCCCCCCAAAGTCTACACAGGCCCTGGGCTGAGCCTGCATCGTGCTGGCCTCTTCCTGCTGCTCTCGACCCGCCTGGGCCTCACCCTGCTCTGGGACGGAGGTCAGGCTCCTGCCCTCCCTCAACCATCGGACCTGTGCCCCATCTTAGCACTATAGGGTTGGACTCACCCCAAGTTCTTTCTCCCAACACCTGACCCTCCCTTCTCCCGGTCTCCCTCTACTGAGCCCCTGACACCTCCACAGGGCAGATTTCCAGGCTGAGAGCTAGGCTGACAGCCAGGGTAGGACCCTGAGCTCTCACTTTACCTCCCTGCCTGGCCGGCACTCACTCTGCCCCATGCCCAGCCCTGCCCAGCCCAGTGCCACTCCTACCTTCCAGTCCATGCAAGAGGTCCGAGTTTCCAAATTAGGTTTTTTGCCAGGTGTAGTGGCTCATAGCTGTAATCCCAGCACTTTGGGAGGCTGAGGCGAGCAGATCTCGAGTCCAGGGCTTCGAGACCAGACTGGGTTGAACATGGCAAGACTCCTTGTCTATAAAAAACACAAAAATTAGCCGGGCACGGTGGTGCGCGTCTAAAGTCTCAGCTACTTGGGAGGCTAAGGTGGGAGGATTGCTTGAGCCTGGGAGGTCGAGGCTGCAGTGCGCTGTGATCACCCCTCTGCACTCCGCCTGGGCAATAGAGCGATAAAAAAACTTTTTTTAAAAATTAGGTTTTCATAATTATCTTTTTCATCATTATGAAAGCAATCCTTCCACACCAAGGGAAACATTGAGAAAACACTAAGTTTTAGAAAGGCGAAATGAAAATAAATATCCTAACTTCCCATCACCCATATAAGCAGCTGGTTTATATGTCATGTCTAACTGCTTCTGCAGAACTGACAGAAACCCAGATAACCCCCATATAGACTTGGGTCTGATCCGCTGGGCCACCCTCCCAGCCTGCCGCCACCGAGGCTGGTGCTACTGAGTCTCACAGTCCATCCTGGAGTCTGATTTCCCGGAATCTGACGTGATGGAGAATTTCCGTCCCCCAGCCCTTGGCTTGGTGTTAGTTAGGAAAATAGGCTCCTGCTTCCCACCTTGAACCCTCCAAATGTAGGTCTTTTCATTTATCATCACCAATCATCCCCCCACAAAAGAGGTAACCACACCTCCTGGTGGCTTGGTACCTGGTGGTGGTAAAACAGACCCTGGGGCTTCTGGCCCAGATAAGGGCTTGTGGCGTCACTTTTAACCATGCTGCCTGCCACCAGGGACTCGGGTCCTGGTGCAACTGTCCCCTCAGTTCCGTGGTCGCGTGGCTGGGCTGTGTGGTGACTTTGATGGAGATGCCAGTAATGATCTGCGGAGCCGCCAGGGCGTCCTGGAGCCCACAGCTGAACTGGCCGCCCACTCCTGGCGCCTCAGCACCCTCTGCCCTGAGCCAGGAGACCTGCCACATCCCTGCGCAGTGAGTGAGGGTGGGAAAGCAGGAAGGGAGGTTCCCAGAGGCAGGGCTGGGGAGGGTGTCCGCTAATCCACTGTGCTGGAGACGCCACCCTGTGCCTGCAGGTGAACACACACCGGGCTGGCTGGGCTCGGGCCCGCTGCGGGGTGCTGCTGCAGCCGCTCTTCGCATCATGCCACGCAGAGGTCCCCCCGCAGCAGCACTATGAGTGGTGCCTGCATGACGCCTGCGGGTAAGGAGGGGACAACCTGGAGTGGGGTAGAGGTGGGGGTGCCAGGGCGTGCGGAGGGGGTGCCGGGACTGAATACTTCCTCCCACAGCTGCGACTCAGGGGGTGACTGTGAGTGCCTCTGCTCAGCCATTGCCACCTACGCAGATGAGTGTGCCCGGCATGGGTACCACGTGCGCTGGCGCAGCCAGGAGCTCTGCCGTGAGTGTGCCCTGCCCTCAGTCCCCAGTGCTCAATCCTGCCACTGCCACAGGCTCAGCGTCTTGAAAGAGCTTCTGCTGTCCCACAAGACGGCCGTTCGTTCATTCAAGGGCAAGCTGTGCATTGAGTGCTTACTCTGTGCCAGACGCTTTTCTAGATGAGCCATATATGCAAGAACGGCTGCTGAGTAGAGCTGACATGGTACACATAGGCCCAGGGGGATCGTGCCCAAGGTCTACACCAGATGCCCCGTGGCCTCCATGGTGGTCACCTTGGGCAGTCAGCCTGGTGTGGTTGCATCCTGCTGCCCTTGTGCCTCGGTGATCCAAGGCTTTCTCTTCTCCTCCCAGCCCTGCAGTGTGAAGGGGGACAGGTGTATGAGGCCTGTGGCCCCACGTGTCCCCCTACCTGCCATGAGCAGCATCCTGAGCCTGGGTGGCACTGCCAGGTGGTGGCCTGTGTGGAGGGCTGCTTCTGCCCCGAGGGGACTCTGCTGCACGGTGTGTAGAGTGACAAAGGGCAGAGGGGAGGGGCACTGAGACTGGGAAGGGGCCACTGTGTCCTTTTGCTCTAAGCCCTGCACTCTGTGGTCTCAGGAGGAGCCTGCTTGGAGCCAGCTTCCTGCCCCTGTGAGTGGGGCAGCAACTCCTTCCCGCCGGGCTCTGTGCTGCAGAAGGAGTGCGGGAACTGGTGAGTGGGGAGGTCACCTTGGGGGGCACCTATTGGAGGAGCACTGGGCCAAGCCCAGCATGTGGCTGATCCCAGGACGCTGTGTGCTCAGCACGTGCCAGGAAGGTCAATGGCATTGTGGGGGTGACGGTGGCCAGTGTGAAGAGCCGGTGCCTGGCTGTGCAGAAGGAGAGGCCCTGTGCCAAGAGAATGGGCACTGTGTGCCGCATGGGTGGCTTTGTGACAACCAGGACGACTGTGGCGATGGCTCTGATGAGGAGGGTGAGTGTCTTTGCTCGTGTGTGGAAGTGACAGGGTTGGTCAGTCCTTGCACATGTAACTGAGTTTCCTGGGGCCAAGGCAGCTGTCCTGGAGTGGCTTCTTTAGCTGCTGCTCCCATTGCCAGGGACTATCTGTGGCTTGGAGGGATGAGGGGAAGAGAGGGTGTTCTGGTCCCTCTGGGGTTTGGGGCTTTTCTGGGCCCCTACAGCAGTGTCCTGAGCCTGCCTGCTTGCCCCGTGCTAGGTTGTGCCGCCCCAGGCTGTGGGGAGGGGCAGATGACTTGCAGCTCCGGCCACTGCCTGCCCCTGGCCCTGCTCTGTGATGGCCATGATGACTGTGGAGATGGCACAGATGAGCAGGGCTGCCCGTGCCCCCAGGGCTTGCTGGCCTGTGCCGATGGACGCTGCCTGCCCCCGGGCCTGCTCTGTGATGGGCATCCTGACTGTCTGGATGCCGCAGATGAGGAGTCCTGCCTGGGTGAGTTGTCCCCACCCTGGAAAGCAGCCACCTGGCACTCCCTCCCGCAAGGCCCACCTCCTCAAGAGCCCCGCCTTCGCCTCCCCGCTCCTCTGCCAGGTTCCTGCTATGAAGTTGGTCCTCAGGGTGTGGGAGTTGGGGCACCCCAAACAGTAAGAGTACAGGGCAGTGCCCCAGGGCCAGCTCTTCTTTTCCGGCTGCAGGGCAGGTGACCTGCGTCCCCGGGGAGGTGTCCTGTGTCGATGGCAGCTGCCTGGGGGCCATCCAGCTGTGTGATGGAGTCTGGGACTGCCCAGATGGAGCCGATGAGGGGCCGGGACACTGCCCCCTACCATCTCTGCCCACGCCTCCTGCCGGCACCTTGCCTGGCCCCTCCCCTGGCTCCCTGGACACCACGCCGAGTTCCCTGGCCATTGCTAGCCCTGGTGAGTCTCCTGGAGGGAAGAGGTGGGAAAGCTGGTGGCCAGAAGCCTGGGGGAGAGGGGCATGGAAACCTCGGAGAGAGGCATTTGTGGCGCTGCTCTGGCATGGGAAGGAGCAAGGCGCAGTGGGAGACTCCGGAAGACGCTGGAGTGAATGAAGTGGACGGCGTTTGAAAGAGTCTACACTCTTTCCTGGCGTTCAAGGCCTCCCTCCCAGCTGCAGGGAATCTCATGGAAATTCTTGACCCAGGGGAGAGCTTTGGGAAAACCAACAGGGCAGCAACATGCAGGAGGGATTGTTCTCGGGAAGGGGCTGCAGGTGGGTTAGGGCCGGGCCCAGGAAACGGCCAAGGGACTTGGAGCAGGGAGGGGAGCGGCGGCGGAGGTGGAAGGACTGACCTGGGCGCGGTTGGGGTGGGAAGGGCGCTCGCCGGCGGAGGATCCAGCGCGGACGCTCACCGCAGCGCCGCCCTGCGGCCCCTTTGAGTTTCGGTGCGGCAGCGGCGAGTGCATCCCGCGGGGCTGGCGCTGCGACCAGGAGGAGGACTGCCCCGACGGCGGCGACGAGCACGGCTGCGGAGAGCCCTGCGCGCCGCACGACGCGCCCTGCGCCCACGGCCCTCACTGCGTGTCCCGCGAGCAGCTGTGCGACGGCGTGCGGCAGTGTCCCGACGGCTCGGACGAGGACCCCGACGCCTGCGGTGAGGCTCCCGCGCCCCCCGGCTGTGCGCGGCCCCCCGCTGGCCAAGCCGGCTGGCCCACCTTTTCCCGAGCACCACTCCCACCTTCGCCTCCTGAGGTACAGGTGGGCGCGGCAGCCAGAGCGATTTAGGTTTGGGGGCATGCGAGGCTGGGCCATTTTGCGTTCCTTTGATCTTTTTCGTGACACTTTATTTGAAATGTTTTTGTCCTCCCACCTAGGTCCATGGGAGAGAAGAAAGGGGCTTTGTCTTTGCCCACACTTGGCCAAGAAGGGATAAGAGGGTGGGCAGAGGCTCTGCGGGGCTGGGGAGCGTGTCTGTTTGGAGGGGTCCCGCCATCAGCGTTTCCCCACCAGACCTGAGCACACCCTTTGTGTCACTGCAAGCCAGCCTTTCGGGTCCTGCCTACCTCCCCCTAGAGGGAGCTGTGCACAGGCCCCAGCTCCTCCCAGGCTGGCCTGCCCTGCCGCCTCCCATCCACCTTCCTGCCCCTCTGCAGGGAGAGGGCAGGAAGGGACAGGAGCAGAGCAGGACATCTCATGGTGCCCGCAGGCTCCACCCAGCTGCCTCCGTGCCCTGGCCTCTTTCCCTGTGGTGTGGCTCCGGGGCTGTGCCTAACCCCTGAGCAGCTCTGTGATGGAATCCCAGACTGTCCCCAGGGCGAGGACGAGCTGGACTGCGGTGAGGATGCTTTGTTCCCTAAGGGAGGCCCTGCTGGCTGGGCCCGGGACGCAGCTCACACCCCCTGCTCACTGTGTTTTCTCTCCTCTTCTTTCCCAGGGGGGCTGCCAGCCCCAGGAGGCCCCAACAGGACAGGGCTTCCCTGCCCAGAATACACCTGCCCCAATGGCACCTGCATAGGCTTCCAGCTGGTGAGGGTGGGAGTGGGTGGTGGAGGTGGCAGTGCCATGTTGCCCCCAGCACAGGAGCCCTGACCCCACTCCCTTCGCAGGTGTGTGATGGGCAACCTGACTGTGGAGGGTCAGGGCAGGCAGGCGCCTCCCCAGAAGAGCAGGGTTGTGGGGCCTGGGGCCCCTGGAGCCCGTGGGGACCTTGCAGCCGGACGTGTGGGCCCGGGGGGCAGGGCCGGAGCCGCCGTTGCTCCCCGCTCGGCCTCCTGGTGCTACAGCACTGCCCGGGGCCTGAGCACCAGTCTCAGACCTGCTTCACAGCAGCCTGCCCAGGTGAGGGGCTGGGGTGGTGGGGCCTGGATAGAGGAAGGGAGAAGAAGGCCATTAGGCCTTCAGCCCTCACCCATGGTCCCCACTGCCTGCCCTGTCCCCCCGCCTTGCAGTGGACGGTGAATGGAGCGCCTGGTCCCCCTGGTCTGCGTGCTCTGAGCCATGCAGGGGCACCATGACGCGGCAACGGCAGTGCCACCCACCCCAGAACGGGGGCCGCACCTGCGCTGCACTGCCCGGAGGCCCACACAGCACCCGCCAGACCAGTGAGTGGAAGAGAGGATGGCACTGCTGGTGGGAGGCCATCACCTCCGCAGAGCTCCCTTCCCTGACCTCTGACCTCTGCTTCCGGCTTCTCTCAGAGCCTTGCCCTCAGGACAGCTGCCCCAATGCCACCTGCTCTGGGGAGCTGATGTTCCAGCCCTGTGCCCCCTGCCCACTGACCTGTGATGACATCTCTAGCCAGGTCATGTGCCCACCTGATCGGCCCTGTGGCAGCCCAGGTAAGAGGGCCCAGGTGCTGGCTCCACGGTGTGGGTCTGTGGCGACAGCCCTCTGCATGGAAGCCTCATCCTGGGCCCCTTCTAGGCTGCTGGTGCCCAGAAGGGCAGGTGCTGGGCAGCGAGGGGTGGTGTGTGTGGCCCCGGCAGTGCCCCTGCCTGGTAGATGGCGCCCGCTACTGGCCCGGGCAACGAATCAAGGCCGACTGCCGGCTCTGCATCTGCCAAGACGGGCGGCCCCGACGCTGCCGACTCAACCCGGACTGTGCTGGTGAGGCCCTTCCCTCGGGGTCCCTAGTCCTCTCCCTGCGCATCCACCCTCCTTCAGGCCCACCTCCCAGCTGTGCATCCACCACCTCCTTCAGGCCCTGACTCTTGGCCCTCCCCCAGTGGACTGTGGCTGGTCCTCCTGGTCGCCCTGGGCTGAGTGTCTGGGCCCCTGTGGAAGTCAGAGCATCCAGTGGTCCTTCCGGAGCCCCAACAACCCCCGCCCCTCTGGACGAGGTCGCCAGTGCCGTGGCATCCACCGCAAGGCACGCAGGTGCTGTGTCCCCCTCCCACTGGGGGACCTGCAGGGACCTTGACCCGCACCCCACCTCCCACTTAGGAAGCTTCATGTGTGCCCCTTCCACATCTACCACACAGCCCCAGTTTGGAACCCCTGCCCTGTGTCCCCACCTGTCTAAACCCCAGGAATCCCAGAACCTCTTTGGGGACTGCTGGCCTCCCCCTTCTCTAGTTTTATGCTCTCTAGGTCTTGAAGGTGAGTAGATGGAGCCCGCAGATGCAGCTTCACAAACTCAGCTTGAATTCCTGGGCTGAGGCTTGCAGGGGGCTATTGCCATAGCTGCCTCCCAAGCCCCCTCTGGGACCTGCTGCGCTGGCTGCAGTGTTGGCACAAATTGCTTCCCTGACCTTCTTCTGGGCCAGTTGCAATGTCTCAGGTGCAGAGGCAGAGTGGGCTTATAGGGTGACCAAATGTCTCAGTTTTCCCAGGACTTTCTCAGTTTTATCACAGAAAGTCCCAAGTCCCAGGGACGTCCTCAATCTAGGCAAACCAGGAGAGTTGTTTACCCCGCGCAGGCCCCGTCACCAGCTCAGGGATATCCCGCCCTTCTCAGGTGCCAGACAGAGCCCTGTGAGGGGTGTGAGCACCAGGGCCAGGTCCACCGTGTCGGGGAACGCTGGCGTGGGGGCCCCTGCAGGGTGTGCCAGTGTCTGCACAACCTCACCGCACGCTGCTCACCCTACTGCCCGCTCGGCAGCTGCCCCCAGGTGAGGGCATTGGAGTGTGTGGTGGGCAGAGCTGGAGGGGTGTGGAGGCTGGTGGAGTGGGTTGGAGATAGGCAGGCGGCCTGACCTCTGTGCCTCTGCAGGGCTGGGTCTTGGTGGAGGGAACGGGAGAATCATGCTGCCACTGTGCCCTACCTGGTGAGTGTGCCTGGGGAATGACAGGGAAGCCCCAGGGGGAGGACAATTGGTGGGATCGCTGAGAGGGAACCGCGGCACTGAGCAGAGGTGGCTGGATACCCCAGCCTCAGCATGGCGGGAAGCCTGAGTTCTGCATGCCAAGGGAAAGAAGGGACCTCACGGTGGGAAGGCTTCTGTCTGCCCTCCCTCTCCGTCCGCCTTCCTGTGCTTTGGGGGCTTTCTGCCTCCCCCATGGTGCCACCTTTGAGGTGTTCTCTTTCCTCTGGTTCTGTTCAGATCTGGTTGCTCTGGTTGCTTTTCTTTTCATCTTAGAACAGCCAAGACAAAGTTAAGTTGGACTTTTCGAAAGTGCCTTTGCCTGGAAATGAATTATAAATGAAATAGGAAAATACAAAGGCTTGAAATGGATGCATTTATGGGTCCAGGTTTCTCTCCTTCCTTCCTTCCTTCCTTCCTCCCTTCCTTCCTTCCTTCCTCTCTCTCTCTGCCCCCCTCCCTCCCTCCCTCCCTCCCTTTCTTTCTTTCTTTCCTTTTGTTTCTTTTTTTTTGAGACAGGGTCTCACTCTGACACCCAAGCTGGAGTGTAGTGGTGCGATCTCGGCTCACTGCAACCTCTGCCTCCTGGCTTCAAGTGATTCTCATGCCTCAGCCTCCCGAGTAGCTGGGGTTAGACATGCACCACCATGCCCAGCTAATTGTTGTATTTTTAGTAGAGACAGAGTTTTGCCATGTTGGTCAGGCTGCAGCTTTCTTATCCTAAAAGTGCATCCACAAGTTGCTGAGGTTAAAACAAAGCCAGCATATTCAGTTGCACAGGTTGTTCACTGTGCAAGTTAGCTGGTGACTGGGGCCTAGACTCCAGCCCACAGAGCTGCTTTCATCCAGAGGCAACCCCTTTCTAATGCCCATGAAGGTGCCTTTTTGGTGTCAGCACCCCTGGGTTAGGAACTGCAGTTGCTGGGTCCTGGGCTGAAACTAGTTTCAGGCTGGCAGTTTTACTCTATGTTCTCTAAATACTCAGCGGACGTGAAAGCCCCCGATTCACACCAAGGGAAGGAGGAGGGACCTTTCCCAGCTAGGAAGTTGTTCCTGGGAAGTCAGCAGGGAGAAAGTGCTCAAGAAGTGGGGAGAGGCCTGAGTGCTGGGCCAGGAACTGTGAGCCTCTTGGTCTCTGTCTCCTGATCCTGAAGTCTCCTCCCACAGGAGAGAACCAGACAGTCCAGCCCACGGCCACTCCTGCTGCAGCTCCGGCTCCCAGTCCCCAGATCAGATTCCCCTTGGCCACTTACATTCTGCCTCCACCAGGAGGTAAGGGATGTGTGCAGTGCCGTGTAGTGCTGAGAGGGGCCACGCTGCCCAGGGATTATCCAACCTGGGAGGGGAAACAGGCCCTCGGGGACATCCTCCTTGTCCTGCACATAGTGGATGATCATCCTAAGGATCTGGGAGTCATCCTATCTTAAGTTGCCTCCCTTGACTCTTCCCTCGCTGGGCCAAAGTCACCTGTGTGAGCCTTTCACATCCCCTAGCTCCCCGTGCAACTTCCTAACCGTGTCCCTGAAGACTCCTGCCACCCTCTGTCCTACCCTACTCCAGCCTGTCTCTCTCTTCTGCACCCAGACCCCTGCTATTCTCCCCTGGGGCTGGCAGGACTGGCCGAGGGGAGTCTGCATGCATCGTCCCAGCAGCTGGAACACCCCACCCAGGCTGCCCTCATGGGGGCTCCCACCCAGGAGCCCAGCCCTCACGGATGGCGCGCTGGTGGGGATGCTTATGCCAAGTGGCACACTCGGCCCCATTACCTGCAGCTGGACCTGCTTCAGCCCCGGAACCTCACTGGTCAGCGAGGAGGGCAGTGCTTGAGGGGGAGGCAGTGATGATGGGGCGGGGGGCAGGTGTAGCTCCTTCAGCTCTGACCTCTGCTCTTGCCCTGGCCCCTCCCTCCCCAGGCATCATAGTGCCAGAGACTGGCTCTTCCGACGCGTCTGCCACCAGCTTCTCACTCCAGTTCAGCAGCAATGGTCTACGCTGGCTTGACTATCATGACATCCTGCCTGGCATCTTGCCCCTGCCCAAGGTACCACCTGCCCAAGGCCGATGGGGCCAGCGGCCCACCATGTCCTTTTGTGGGTTCCATAGTCTTTGTCCCCAAGGGCCTTCCAGTCTCCCCGAGGGGCATGGCCTGCATTCGATGCTTGTTGAATACGTGGTGAGGAGCAGGGACTGTGCTCTGTGGAGCTGAGGCTTGGGTGCCACTGTCACATGGATGCTGGAAACCATCCAGGTGGCTGAGACTCAGGGCAGGTATGTGAAGCCTACAAGGGAGAGAGGGGGGGGAGACACCAAGTTCACTGAGGGCCTCTGGGAGCCCAGACCCACGCAGGTCTTTGTGGAGAGCAGCCTGGGCACAGCCCTCCCCTCAGGGGGTTTGCATCCTTCCCGGAGACAAACCGCACGAAGCGGTAGGAGTCAGTCCATGCTGTGTGTTAAGTCTTAGCTGTTCAGGAGCACCCGCTCTGTGCCAGGTGCCGAGCCAGGCCCTGGGGACACAGCAGTGAACAGGACCTGGCCTTTGCCCTCGGGGCACCTCCAGCTCAGCAGGAGGAGCTCAGTCCAGGACCAGCTCCCTCCAGCCTTGAGAGCCCAATTCCTACTGCCAGGGTGGGGGGCATGGCTCTGGGATGGCCGTGAAGACTGGGGAAAAAGTGGGGTCACTCAAAGTCATGAGGTCAGCCTGAGAAAGAGGCGAAGCTCAGTCAGCAGCATCCTCTGCCGGCAGCTTTTCCCCAGACACTGGCACGACCTGGACCCTGCCGTATGGACTTTTGGCCAGATGGTGCAGGCGAGGTTTGTCAGGGTGTGGCCCCGCGATGCCCACCACAGCGATGTCCCCCTGCGGGTGGAGCTGCTGGGCTGTGAGCCAGGTACAGGTTGCACAGGGGTGGTAGGGCAGGAGAGAGAGGGGCCATGGGAGGAGCCCTCAGCCGTACGTCCTCCACACAGGGTCCCCACCGGCACCTCTGTGCCCAGGGGTTGGACCCCGCTGTGCCAGTGGTGAGTGTGCCCTGAGAGGGGGCCTGTGCGACGGTGTTCTGGACTGTAAGGATGGCTCGGATGAGGAGGGCTGTGTGCTGCCGCCTGAGGGCACTGGCAGGTATACTGTGGCCGGCTGTGTGCAGCTCACGCCCTTGGCCTGGCCTTCGAGGGGACAGCCATGTGGGAGGGGCCCGACACTGCCTTCACCCCCCAGGTGCCCAGACCCTGCATGCTGAGGAGCTGCAGCTGGGTGCCTTCAAGGCCCTTTCCCACCTGGATTCTAGGATTCCCTGCCTTTCTCCTAGTTGATTCAGGGGTTCTCCAGGTGTAGGCCCTAGACCAGCAGCATTGGCAGCACCTGGAACTTGTTAGACGGGCAGGTTCTCGGGCCCGCCCAGACCTGCAGGGGTGGGGGCGCAGTAATGTGTGTCTTACAAGCCCCTCAGGTGATTCTAACCCACGGTCAAGTTGGAAGCTACTGTTGGGAACATCACCTTTGTCCAGCCTCAGTGGGCAGAGTCCTTCCTGGATGCCCACCCCAGCAAAGACCCCAGGCCCAGCAAAAGCACACTGATGCCCCTGCCTGGAAGCGGGGCACTGGTGCTGGGAGGGCCCCTGGAGCCCTTTTGGCTACTTTTCTCCGCAGATTCCATTCTACAGCCAAGACCCTGGCCCTCTCCTCCGCCCAGCCGGGACAGCTGCTGCACTGGCCCAGGGAGGTGAGTGTGGAGCCTTGGGCCCAGAGGGTGGGGTGAGGGTACAGGGACCTCGCCTCCCGGCCTCACCAGCCCTGCTCCTGCACCAGCCGGCGGCATCTCCCCTCTCCGCAGCGTTTCCTCCTGTGCGTTCCCTGGTACTGCTCTCAGGAGGCTTCCCGGTGCCTGGCAGAGGGCTGAGGGCTGGGGCAACATGGAGATGCAGAGATGTGCAGGCAGAGCGAGGGCCCAGAGGGGTCTGGGGACAAGAGAAGCCTGAACCTCTGATAGGGAGCTTATGCCCACAGGGCAGGCACCAGGGCATCTGGTGCTCAGAGCCGAAAAGAGCCCTGTGCCCGGGTGCCCAGGGGCTTCCGGGACGAGACTTGAGGGCTGGAGAGGGGTGTCTGTAGTGTGGAGAAGAAGGCGCGGAGCATCTTCCTACCTGGAATAGCCTGGTCAGGAACCCAGAGTGTGTGGGTGGGGTACGGGGTGACATGTGCATTGGATGGGGGAAGGGGAGTTTGAGGGGCAAGAGCTGCAATGGGTCACCATGGTGGGCTGCTGAGAAGAAAGTCCCTGAGCTCCTTGAGGGCAGTGGGCTGGTGCCTGGAGGCGCAGTTGCATCCTCAGCTCTGGCCTGGGCTGCGGGGGAGGCAGATGGACAGGAAGCAGTGCTGGGACTGTGAGCGCCCAGGCGGTATCCTCAGGGGATGGGAGCTGCCCTCAGGGCCTGGGGCTGTGCGGGGTGCTCAGGCCTCTCCCTCTGCAGGGCCTGGCAGAGACTGAGCGCTGGCCTCCCGGACAGGAGTCCCCCACGTCCCCAACAGGTGTGTGCACAGACTCCAGGCCCGCTCCCCAAACCCTTGTCCCACCTGTTCTTCCACAGCCAGGGGCAGTTACATCTCAGGGGTTCAAATCCCCTTACCCCTGACTTCCCCACAACCGAGAAAGTCACAGGGTTGGCTCAGGGAGGAGACACTGGTCACTTTGGACATGACCAGGTCCTGCCTCTGCCCACCCCCTGGGATTCCAAGGTATGTGGGCTGCAGGTAGGCAGGGCGGGTGGCTCCAGGCCAGCTCCCAGGACTGAGCCTGTGCCCTGTAATGTGGCTGCCTCCCCAGATGCCTGGTCAGGACATGTGTCCCCCATGGGGGTGGGAGGCCACTTGACTGCAGCCTGCACTCCGTTTGCTCACCATCCATAGAGCCAGGCTCCCCTTTCTGAAGCATTTGCTGGCAGCAAATGTCTCTTAAGTGGGCACGGGGGTTGGATGTGGTCATGAAGTTGGCGTGCTCCTATATAAGAAAGGAAGGGGCTCTGCCTGGTTGTGATCCGGCCTCCCTGGAGCTACCTGATTATTCACCTCCCTGCTAGCCAGCAGACAGCTGCCTCCTAGAGGGCCTGCTGTCCTGCGGGGATGGGGGGCGGTAAGAGGGCTTTTGGTGTGGGGGAGTTCCTGCCCTCATTTCTAGCCCCTATGGGAAGGACCTGGGTGAGGCTTGGGGCAGCAGGGGCTGGAGAGGAAGGAGGGTGAGGGCGCCAGGGCTGCTCTTTCATTCTGGCTCATCCTCGCCTGTGCCTCACCGTGCCACCTGCCTGGGCCTCAGCTTTTCCCCATCTGTGACACTAGAAGGCCTTATAGACAACTGTGGCCCCTCCCTGTGAGTTCTGGTGGAAGTTATTCGGAACCTGGCCGGACTGTTTCTGTGTCTTTTGTGAAAAGCAGACAAAGCAATTGATTCTACCCCTCAGATCCATAACATGCAGACCCACGGGATACATTCTAATTTCATTCCCAGTCTGGTTCTAAAAAAAAAAAAAAAAAAAAAAAAAAAAAGGCTGTCTTTGAATGCATCTCTTGCCAGAAAATGAGACTCTTAACTCTTTTCACTGTAGCTGCCAGGAAGCCCAAAATCAGTTTGTTCTTGTTGTTTGTTTACAACAGAAACAACGAACTCACCCTGAGTCTATGGTAGTGTTTACTCCCTCTGCTGCTGTGTTAAAATGACCTCAGTTCTTTCTCTCCCTAAATATCTTATTTTATGGTGAGTTTGAACTTGGAAGTTGCCATGTGTTTCTTTTTGGGAATAGAATAAAAATCTCAGATCAAAACAAGTCTTCTACTTTCAGCCAAAGCCCTTCTTGTGCTCCTTGGATTTTTTTGATCCAAGGCCTCTCAGAAGGCGGGCTGTGGTCCGCAGTACCTGTGATTACTTTGTACCACCCAGAAGCCTGGGATACCCTCTCAAGGGCCCCCATCTTCCTTTCCTGGGAAGGGGAGCTGGGTAAGCCTCACCTCCCTCCACCTCCACCCACAGAGACAAGGCCCGTGAGTCCTGGCCCAGCCTCTGGGGTACCTCACCATGGGGAATCCATGCAGATGGTGACCACCACCCCCGTATCCCAGATGGAGGCTAGGACCCTGCCACCAGGTATGGCAGCTGTGACGGTGCTGCCCCCACACCCAGTGACTCCAGCGACCCCTGCTGGTAAGACGCCAAGCCCTTCTACCTGTGTGCAAAGCCTCTGTGAGCCCACCTTCCTTGTGAGGGGGACAGAGGCCCTTTGTTCAAGATCACACAGCTCAAGGTCATTTTGGGGAGGACCCCAGTGTCCTAGCCCAGTTTACCCTTTTTCTATTATCCCAAGATAGGCAGAGTGAGGAATAGCAGATGCCAAGAGGAGGGAGGTTGGGGGCTTCAGGGAGGTGACGAAGGAGAAAGGATAGGGCAGGCCAAGTGACTGGTCAGCCAGCTGTGGTGGTGCCCACAGGCCAGAGCGTCGCCCCAGGGCCCTTCCCACCTGTGCAGTGTGGCCCCGGCCAGATGCCCTGTGAGGTGCTGGGCTGCGTGGAACAGGCGCAGGTGTGTGATGGCAGGGAGGATTGCCTCGACGGCTCCGACGAGAGGCACTGCGGTGAGCTGCTGGAGGGCCTGCTGTCCTGTGGGTAGGGGGTGGCACTTATCCTTCGGTGTAGGAAAGTGTCTGCCCTCATTTGTAGCTCATATTGGAAAGGATCTTGGAGAGGCTTGGGCGGCAGGAAATGGAGAGAATGGGTAAAAACAGGAGTGTGTGTGTCTTTGGGTATGGTCAAGATGGGGAATAGAATAGGCCTTGGGTCTCAGCCTGTTTTGTAAAACCTGTTTGACCTTTGAAGAGACTCATCTATTTACTCACTCATCCAACAGTCTACCTACCCCTCTATCCATCCATCCATCAGCCACCCATCTTTCCGTCTACCCACCCTCCCATCCACTAACCCACCATGTATTCATTCATCCATCTATCCATGCATCCGTCCACCCACCCACCCACCTACCCCTCTATCCATGGATTCATCAGCTACCTATCATCCATCTGTCTACTCACAAATCCATCCATCGATCCATCTACCCATCCAGCCAGCCACCATGCATCTATCTACCCATCCATCCATCTATTCACCCATCCATCCATCTAAATCCACCTACCTAACCCTCTATCCATGTATTCATCAGCCACCCATCCAGTCAGCCACCCATTCGTCCATCTACCCATCCATTCATCAATCCACCCATCCATCCTTCAATTTATCCATCTATACATCAGCCACCCATCCATCCATCCACCTACCCATCTAGCCACCCATCCATCCATTCATCCATCCATTTACCCCTCTATCCATTCGTCTGTCAGCCACCCATCCATCCACCCATCCATTCATCCATCCATCCACCTGACACCCACCCATGCATCTATCAGCCACCCATCCATCCACCCATGGATTCATCTACCCACCCCTGTATTCATCCATTCATCGGCTACCCATGCATTCACCTACTCACTCATCTACCCATCCATCCATCCACTCACTCATCCATCCATTCACTCCGCTACCCATACACCCATCCATTCATCCATTCACCCACCCATCTTTCCATCTACCCACCCATATATCCATCCATTCATTTATTCATCCATCCATCCATGCAAAGTAGATCACTGTGATCAAAGCTTAGTCTTCCAATCATGACCAAAGAAATCAAATGCTAATCACAAGAGTGGCCACCCCAGGGAGTATACATTCAGAAAGAAGGTACCTAAGCATCTAGAATCTCTGTGTGAGAGCTTGTGTAGACCAAAGACTCCATGGTCTCACCAATACATCGTGGAAGGAAGCCTGCTCTGGGCATGGGATGCAGGAGGCATTAGTGGGAAGGGGAGGCCAGGGACTGCAGTCAGCAAGCTCACTTCAGCTCTTGGCCTGAGTTAATGGGCTGAGTGTATCATCCAGCCAGGAATCTACTTATGTGGCTCCCTTCTCTCCCTGCCTTGTGAGCAGCAAGCACTGTGCCCTTCACGGTGCCTACCATGGCCCTGCCTGGGCTTCCAGCCTCAAGGGCCCTCTGTTCCCCAAGCCAGCTGAGCTGTGGCAGTGGGGAGTGTCTGTCTGCTGAGCGGCGCTGTGACCTGCGGCCTGACTGCCAGGACGGCTCGGATGAGGATGGCTGTGGTATGTGCCAGCAAGGGCAGGGGCAGCCCTGAGGGCCCCCTCCTGCATGAGCCCCTCTGAGCCCCAGCCCCTATTCCCCTGCAGTGGACTGTGTGCTGGCCCCCTGGTCTGTCTGGAGCAGCTGCAGCCGCAGCTGTGGCCTGGGCCTCACCTTCCAGCGCCAGGAGCTGCTGCGACCTCCTCTGCCAGGGGGCAGCTGCCCACCTGACCGGTTCCGAAGCCAGTCCTGCTTCATGCAGGCCTGCCCAGGTAACCCTGCACCCCAGCCTTTCCTCAGGAAAGCCCCTGCTCCCAGAGGAAAGCGGGGAAGCCCTCCTCCAGTCTCCTCAGGACCCTTCAGGTGGGAAACCCGGGGTGGGTTTCTATCTGAGACCCTCCCGGCCAGTCCTGCCCTCCTTTCCTGCCTGAGCCGAGACTCAGGTTCTTGTGTATAGCCTGGAAATAATGGTCATTCCTGCCTCAGAAGGCACTGCAAGGATTAAGGGAGATGACGTGTGGGGGTGTTTGGAGCCGGGCCTCAGGTATCAGCCGGCTGTGCCACTTGTCCCTGGGTGCCATGCTGAAGGCCTTGTCGCTCTTTTATTCCGTCAGTCCAAGGGAGTGGCCCTCACCCCCTTCTGTGCATGGCAGAGAGGGGCTCCCCATACAGGGGCCTCTTCAGCCCCACCCTGGCTCCTCCCTGGCTGTGATGGCCCTACAGCTGCCATCAGGGCAGCTCTCCCCAGGATTCCCGCAGTCCCAGCCCCTTCCCGGGGAGCAGAGCTTTTGTCCTGGGAGGCACCTAGAGCCCTTTCTCCAGGCACCTGCCACCTAGGGGAGGTTTTCTGGGACAGAAGAGGAGCTGTGGAGTGCCCGGGGCAGGGCCCTTGGCTGCCTTGCTGGCCACTGCCCAGGCTGGGGAAGGAGGGGAGCCCTGGCTCCAGCTGTTCTCTCATAGCCTGTGTCTCCTGGTCCTTCTTTCCCCAACAGTGGCTGGGGCATGGGCCATGTGGGAGGCCTGGGGGCCCTGCAGTGTCTCCTGTGGGGGTGGCCATCAGAGTCGCCGGAGAAGCTGTGTGGACCCCCCACCCAAGAATAGCGGTGCCCCCTGCCCCGGGCCCTCCCAAGAGAGGGTACCCTGCGGCTTGCAGCCCTGCTCAGGTGGCACAGGTAAGGGGGAGCTGGGCCGGGGCAGGAAGAGAGCACTGTGGGCATGAGGTAGTTGGACCTCCCAGCACTCAGGCTAACCTGGTGCCCATCTCCCACCAGACTGCGAGCTGGGCCGTGTGTATGTGAGTGCTGATCTGTGCCAGAAGGGGCTAGTGCCCCCGTGCCCACCCTCCTGCCTGGATCCCAAGGCTAACAGAAGCTGCAGTGGGCATTGCGTGGAAGGTGAGGCCGACCTGGCCTGCAGGGAAACTGTGGGGTGCCCACCCAGGCCCACCAGCCCCCAGTCTCCAGCTTCCCCTCACTGCTGTGCCCCTTGGGGCTGAGTGCCCTCTTCCACACACGCCAGGATGCCGCTGTCCCCCGGGACTCCTTCTGCATGACACTCGCTGCCTGCCCCTCTCTGAGTGCCCCTGCCTGGTGGGCGAAGAGCTGAAGTGGCCAGGGGTGTCCTTCGTCCTGGCCAACTGCAGCCAATGGTGAGGGCGGCCGCACCAGGGAGGGCACCGTGCTGGGATCTCCCCAGCCCTGACCAGTTCCTCAGCCTCTCCCTCCCCTGCAGCGTGTGTGAGAAGGGGCAGTTGCTGTGCCAACCAGGGGGCTGCCCCCTGCCCTGCGGCTGGTCAGCCTGGTCCTCCTGGGCTCCCTGCGACCGCTCCTGTGGCTCTGGAGTGAGGGCCAGGTTCAGGTGTGTGACGGGGTGGGCGGCAGTGTGAGAAGGAATGCTGGGGGCCAGGGAGGAAGGAGCCAGGCCAGCCCTGAGGGGGCGGTAGGGGAAGATGGTGGACAGGTGATGAAGGATGAAGAAGGTAGGAGTGAGGGCAGGGAGAGAGCAGAGCGGGTGCTGAGGGCTGCCTCTCTCCCCAGGTCTCCCTCCAACCCTCCGGCAGCCTGGGGAGGCGCCCCCTGTGAAGGTGACAGGCAGGAACTGCAGGGCTGCCACACAGAGTGTGGGACAGGTATAGCCGGGAGCCTGGATGCAGAAGCCCCCTCTTCCTCCTCCCAATTCTGTACCCTAGGAACACACAGGGTGGGACCCACTGGCCACTCTACGTGGGGGATTGGTAACGCCTCTGCAGCCTGAGAGGCAGCCCTTGAACTGGCCTTGGTGGAGGGGCTTTGATGGGGAGAGGCAGACTCCCGCCCAGACTGCCCGGGCACCAGGAGCAGGCTGGCCTGGGTGGAGCAGACGACTGCAGAGCTGGGCGAGAGAGGTGAGGCTGAGGGTTTGAGGGAGGCCAGCAGCAGCATTTAGAGGCCAGATGAAGGTGCCAGATGGTTTCCCTCTTTCCACCCACTGGGTGCCCCTCAGACAGTGCCTGTGTCAATGGAGGTCTCTGCAGAGCAGGCCCAGCCTCACTGGTGTGCAGGGCAATGGGATGAGGTGGGCAAGGGGAAAGCAAGAGGGGAGAGGGACGAGAGGCAGGGTACATCCAGGGTCTGGGCCAGGATCTTGTAGTAGGAGGGTGTCCACAGGGACTTTTAATTAGTTTCTGGCATAGAAGGATCAGGAAGCGTTGATCTGGGGGAAACATGAGGATTTTTGGTAGTCCTTCCTGCTGAGGTGCTGTCCGAGTCCAGGAGAGAGATGTGGGAATGTAGTGGAGCCCAGGTTCACAGGAGGCTCCGTGCCTGGCTCTGAGGGTGAGAAATGGGGCTGGAGGC
>NW_022301569.1:0-7329 GCF_002776525.5 Piliocolobus tephrosceles | reverse complement strand
CTGGCTAGGAAAAGGGACTCCCTTCCCCCTCGCGCTTCCCAGGTGAGGCGATGCCTCGCCCTGCTTCAGCTCTCGCTGTTCAGGCTGCAGCAGCTGACCAGCACCGATTGTCCGGCACTCCCGAGTGAGATGACCCCAGTACCTCAGTTGAAAATGCAGAAATCACCGGTCTTCTGTGTCGCTCGCGCTGGGAGATGGAGACTGGAGCTGTTCCTATTCGGCCATCTTGCTCCACCATGATTAAGTTCTTGCCTGAGATAACTCATAGAGGCAGACATTTCTGTAGACCAGTAATTGGAATGGTGAAAAGTAATAGTGGATGTTTGTACAGAGTGTAGAAGGAGAATAGAAAAGGTAGCAATTAACTCGTAAGTAGGTTGGGGAAGCTTTCCTGGAAGAGGTGACATTGGAGCTCTTAGGCAGACAAGTAGGACTTTGTCAGGCCTATGAGAGATCTATTGGGCATTCTTTTCTTGGTGGAGGTAATAGGGGCATAAGGTGAAAGTTTGAAAGGGTGGTGCGCTCAGAGTGACATCAGGGTATATGTGAGAAAGAAAGGCATGGATTATGAAGTTTTATGTAGCACACTGACTCATTGGAAATGCAATAGATCAGCAGTTTTTAACATGCTTAGGTCGCAGACCTATTCCATAGTATTCTAGGAAATATGTGTACCATAATGTAAATACTCAAATATTTGCATCTACTCTGAAGCCCATTCATGTATCCCTCCCGAAAAACAACTGCTCTTGTAGGTGTAGAAAAGCCAGTGAACAATTTTGAGTAAAGGAATGATAGCAGATTTTATTTTGCTGTGAGGCCTCTGTGAAGAATGAACTGCAACAGTTGTACCTCCTTACAGAGGAGGTAGCTGTTACTGTTTTATATAGTTGGCATTCTACAAGGAGAAATGGGAGACTGGGTGTGGTGGCTCATGCCTGTAATCCTAGCATTTTGGGAGGCTGAGGAGTAGAATTGTCTGAGCTCAAGAGTTTGAGACCAGCCTAAGCAACATGGTGGAACCCCCCCCATAGTAAAATACAAAAAATTAGCCAGGCGTGGTGGCATGTGCCTGTGGTCCCAGTTACTTGGGAGACTGAGGAATGAGAATCGCTTGAACCCAGGAGGTGGAGATTGCAGTTGCAGTGAGCCACGATCATGCCACTGCACTGCACTCCAGCGTTGGCGACAGAGCAAGATTCCATCTCAAAAAAAAAAAAAAAAAGAAAAAGAAAAAGAAATTGGAGAGAGCAATATTTAAAGCTAAAAATTGTTTAGAATTGTAAGGAGCAGATTAAGTCCCTATAGTCCTTCTCAGTGGGGGGTTTCATAAGATAATTATCATAAATTCCTAAGGCTATGGTTCTTAAAGCAGGAGCTCCTTCCTGATCTGTAGGGTCAACATCACCTGGGAATATATTAGAAATGCCAATTCCTGGCAAGACCCCAGACCTGGTGACTCAGAAATTGGGTGTAGAATCTAGAAGTCTGTACTGTAATAAGTTCCCAAATGTTTGTGTTGCAAGCTAAAGTTTGAGAACTTCTGCTCTAGGGCATTCATGGTACACATACCCCTTATACGTATGGCATAGCATTTGAACAATCTTTGGGAAAATTAAGATGGTAGTCACGCTTAAATCATTTTTTATTCTTCATTTTGGTTGTGCCTAGAAGTAAACAGTGTATCCGTAAGTAGAAAAATATAAATAGATAATTCAGTATATTCTAGTAAAATTATTGAACATTAAATATAAAGTAATAAAGCAGCCAGAGAGAGAAAAGTCATTTATAACTGAACAGCAGTTAATTTAGCATACTTCGCAAAAGCATTAATAGAAGCCAAAACCCAATAGAATAATATCATTAAAGTGCCAAGGAAAAATAAAATAATTTTCAAAACTGTCATTCTAAAGTGAAGAAATATATTTTCAGATGGAGATGAAGAGTTTACCACTCATAGAACATTAGCTAAAGAACTACTTACCAGAGGTAGTTGTACTTTATAAGAGGAGGTTGAACCCAGAGCGTAGAAAATGATGCAAGACACAAAGTTAGCACAGAAATTGGTAAACCTATAGACAAATCTGGACAACTTGATTGTATAAAATAGCATAACAAACACACAAGAATTAATTACTGTTCTAGAAAAAAAATATAAGACAGGAGGGGTATTAATCTGAATTACTGTTTTTTGAGGTCTGGTTCTTAAAAAGGAGAGTAATAATATTGATTCTACTTACAAGTAATCCTATTAAAAATTTAAGTAAAACTAAGCTGGGTGTGGTGGCACGTGCCAATAGTCCCAGCTACTCAGGAGATCAAGGTGAGAGGATTGCTTGAGCCTAGGAGTCCAAGACCAGCTCGGGCAACATAGCAAGACTGTCTTCATTTAAAAAAAAAAAAAAAAAAGTGCACCTTCCATGTCATTAGAGTAAGTAGAGGAAAGGCAGTAGAGAAAACAGTCCACTAGAATGTAGGAAAAGAGGAAAAAGAAGGCTGGGTGTGGTGGCTCATGCCTGTAATCCCAACACTTTGGGAGGCCAAGGCAGGTGGATCACTTTAAGGTCAGAAGTTCGAGACCAATCTGGCCAACATGGTAAAACCCCGTCTCCAATAAAAATACAAAAATTAGCCAGACGTGGTGGCGGGCGCCTGTAATCCCAGCTAATTGGCAGTCTGAGGCAGGAGAATCCCTTGAACCCAGGAGTGGAGGTTGCAGTGAGTCGAGACCCCACCACGGCACTCCAGCCTGGGCGAGAGAGTGAGATTCCATCTTCAAAAATAAATAAATACATAAATAAAATTTAAAAAAGGGGGGGCGGGAAAGCAAAGAAAACACATAGTACAAACAAAGTAAGGCATTGGAAATAATTTCAACTTTATGAGTTATATAAATCAGTTTATATAAATGTAAGCAGATTAAACTTACCAGAGAAAACAGAGATGCCAGAATGAGATTTTTTTATTTAAAGGCAGCAAACAAAATAATTATATTGCTATTTATGAGTAAGGAATCTGAAACATTCTGTTTTTTTTTTTTTTTTCTTTCTTTTGAGACAGAGTCTCCCTCTTTGGCACAGGCTAGAGTGCAGTGGTGCAATCTTGGCTCACTCCAAGCTCTGCCTCCCAGGTTCATGCCATTTTCCTGCATCAGCCTCCTGAGTACCTGGGACTACAGGTGCCTGCCACCACGCCTGGCTAATTTTTGTATTTTTAGTAGAGACGGGGTTTCACCTTGTTAGCCAGGATGGTCTCGATCTCCTGACCTCATGATCTGCCTGCCTCGGCCTCCCAGAGTGCTGGGATTACATACGTGAGCCACCATGCCCGTTCATGAATCTGAAACATTCTAACACAAGGAACCAAAAGAAAGCTGGCATAAGTATATGAATTTTAAGAAAAATTAGACTAGGCAGAAGTATAATCAAGGATGAAGAGATTCATTCACAAGGAATGAGATAATTTACTAGGAAGACTTAAGTATTTCTAGGAGGTTGCAGTGAGCGGAGATGGCAACACTGCACTCCAGCCTGGGCGACAGAGCAAGACTCTGTCTCAAAAACAGAAACAAAAAGAAGTGAGGTTGAAGTGAATGATCTAAGTATTTAACATAAGCATTCCAAAGAAAGAAGAAAATGATGATGCTAAAAGTAGAAATTAATGATAGAAAACAAACAATAGAGAGTCTCAATGAAACCAAAATCTGTTTCTTTGAAAAGACTGATGAAAAGATGAGCCTCTAAAAAGATGAATCAAGGGCCAGGTGTGGTGGCTCATTCCTGTAACACCATCGCTTTGGGAGGCCGAGGCAGGTGGATCACCTGAGGTCAGGAGTTCGAGACCAGCCTGGCCAATATGGTGAAACTCCATTTCTACTAAAAATACAAAAAATTAGCCAGGTGTGGTGGTACGCGCCTGTTGTCCTAACACTTGAGAGACTGAGGCAGGAGAATCACTTGAGCCAGGGAGGCAGATGTTGCAGTGAGCCAACATCGCGCCACCATACTCCAACCTGGGCGATAGAAAAAAAACAAAAACAAAAAACGAAGAATCAAGGAAAAAGAAGGCACAAATAATATTATTTAAAATGTGAAGAACAATAACTACAAGTTTAATAGAGCTTCAAATAAAATATATAAAGTTTTATGCCAGTACATTTGAAATGACATAGGAACAGACAAAATTGGCTATTTTCTAGAAGAATATACCAAACAAAACTGAAATAATTTATTTCAAGAATAGATTGAAATCCTGAATAGATGTAATATCAATAAAGTTAAAATCAGTAATTAAAAATATACCTCTTCCTTCCACATACAGCCATCAGATGAGTTTACAGAGTTGTACTATACCTTTAAGAAATAAATTGTTCATATTTTATATAATTTTAGAGAATAGAGAAAGAGGCAAAGTTACTCAGTTTAATACATTTTGAAGCCAATATAACCCTCATACCAGTAATGGCCAAAGACAGTATGAGAGAGGATATTGGCCTTTGTCAGTTTCATTTATTTAGAATTTTTATCTAGGTATCTTAGTTATAAAATAAATTTAAGTTATTTAAAAAATTTGTATTAATAGAAAATTCAAGCATATAGAAAAGCAGATCTAAGTGGAATATTGAACCCCATTCTACTCATCATCCAGCTTCAGAAATGACCACCTCATGGTTAATGTTATTTAGATGCCCATTTACTTCTCTTTTCATATTATTTGAGAGCAGATTCTACAATTACCACATGTAATCTGTAAATATTTTAATGTATGTCTTTAAAAGACAATTAAAAAAAACTATAATACTATTATTACATCTAAAGATAATTTTCTGTTTATTTGTTTTAGAGACAGGGTCTTACTCTGTTTTCTAGGCTGGGGTACAGTGTCCAGATTATAGCTCACTATAGCTTCAAACTCCTAGGCTCAAGCAATCCTCCTGCCTTAGCTTCCTCAGTAGCTAGGACTACAGGTTTGCACCACTGCTTTGGCTAATTTATTTTTTGTAGAGATAAGGTCTTGCCATGTTGCCCAGGCTGGTCGCAAATTCCTGGCCTCAAGTGATCCTCTTGCCTTGGCCTTCCAAAAGTGCTCGGATTATAGGCTCATTATGAGCCACTGTGCCTGGCCTAAAAATAATTTTTTTTTTTTTTTTTGAGACCAGTCTCACTCTGTCACCCAGGCCAGAGTGCAGTGGCAAGATTTCAGCTCACTGTAGCCTCAAGCTCCAGGGCTCAAGTGATTCTCCCACCTCAGCTCCCTGAGGAGCTGGGATCACAAGCGCTCATCACCGCACCTGGCTAATTTGTGTCTTTTTTTTTTTTTTTTTGTAGAGATGGGGTTTTGCCATGCTGCCCAGGCTGGTCTCAAACTCCTGGGCTCAAGCAGTCCACCCCTCAACCTCTCAAAGTGCTAGGATTACAGGCCTGAGCTATCGCACCTAGCCTCAAAATGATTTTTTAAATATCAAATTGAATATCTGTAATCAGTGTTCAAATTGTCAATGGTCTCAAAAGTTTTATGTTTAAGTTTTTAAATACTTTAAATCAACATCCATGTAAGGTCCTTACAGGGCAATTGGTTGATCTCTCAAGTATCTTTTATACTGAGATAATGTATTCTCTCTTCTCCATTTCCAAGAAATTACTGGGTCTTAGAGGTTTAATCACATTTTAGTTTTTTAAGTTTTGGCAGGGTTCTTATAGGTGGTGGTGTGTTTTTCCATCAGGAATTACATATATGGATATGTTTTTGTGTGAAACTTAGCAGACATTTGTTTGTAATTTATTAATTCAGTAGGGGTTCAAAATGATAGTGTTCTAATTTTGTCATTATTATCTGTAAAATCTGTAGAGATAAACTTGTATACTGTTTTGTTACCCAGAGATGGAGTTGTCATAGGAAGTGCAGGATAAATGCTTCATTCTTTCTCTTTATGTGTGCATGTTCAAAAATGAGTTGATTCCCTAGCATCCTTCAAAGCTACTTAAAACAATTTTTAAAAGAATTATGAATCATGGATATATGTGAATCCACTGGACCCAATTTTAATTTTTGAGTTTCTTTTTTAAGCAGGCTTTTATCCTGTGTTAAGAAATCTTGTAAAGAACGAAGAGGGCTGGGCATGGTGGCTCACACCTGTAATCCCAGCACTTTGGGAGGCTGAGGCAGGTGGATCACTTGAGGTCAGGAGTTTCAGACCAGCCTGGCCAACGTGGTGAAACCCTGTCTACTAAAAATACAATAATTAGCTGGGCATGCTGGCAGGCGCCTGTAATCCCAGCTACTCGGGAGGCTGAGGCAGGAGAATTGTTTGAACCTAGGAGGCTGAGGTTGGAATGAGCTGAGATCGTGCCATTGCACTCCAGCCTGGGTGACAACAGTGAAATTCTTGTCTCAAGAAAACAAAGAAAGTTTATTTTTTATTAACAAACAGATTATAGTAGCTTTATTGATGTATAATTGACACACAGTTAATTGCACATACTTGAAGTGGTTTGACAAATTTTGATATATCTATACTTGTGAAACTGTCACCACAATCAATGAATGGACCTGTTTCCACCACCTTTTCTCCACTGTAGGCAACTCCTGATGTACTTTATGTCACTATAAAATAGTTTGCATTTTCTAGAGTTTTATATAGATGAAGTCATACAGTATGCACTCTTTTTTTTTTGTCTGGCTTTTTTTACTCAGAATAATTATTTTTACAGTCATTCATGTTATGTGGATCCTTTGATTGTGGTGTTCATTTTTTTCACTTTTTTTTTTTTTGAGACAGAGTCTCATGCTGTTGCCCAGGCTGGAGTGCAATGGTGTGATCTCAGCTCACTGCAACCTCTGCCTCCCGGGTTCAAGTGATTCTCCTGCCTCAGCCTCTTAAGTAGCTGGGAATACAGGCTTGCACCACCATGCCTGGCTAATTTTTGTATTTTTAGTAGAGACGGGGTTTTACCATGTTGGGCAGGCTGGTCTCGAACTCCTGACTTCGTGATTCACCCACCTTGGCCTCCCAAACTGCTGAGATTATATAGGTGTGAGCCACTGCACCCGGCCCATTCTTTTCACTTTTATGTGGTGTTCATTCCTTTTTATTGCTGGGTAGTATTCCATTGTATGGATATGTCACAATTTGTTTAGCTGTTTGCCTGCTGATGAACATTTGGGTTGTTACTAGTTTTGGGCTCATAAAAATAAAACTGCTGTGAACAGTTGTCTGTACATCTTTGTATGGACTTATGCTTTCATTTCTCTTGGGTTGATATCTAGGAATAGAACGGCTGCATCCTGTGGTAATTAAATGTTTTACCTTTTAAGAAATTGCCAAACTAT
>NW_022301568.1:2269-5688 GCF_002776525.5 Piliocolobus tephrosceles | reverse complement strand
GTGTCCAGGAAATTATCCATTTCTTCTAGATTTTCTAGTTGATTTGCGTAGAGGTGTTTATAGTATTCTCTGATGGTAGTTTGTATTTCTGTGGGGTCGGTGGTGATATCCCCTTTATCATTTTTTATTGCGTCTATTTGATTCCTCTCTCTTTTCTTCTTTATTAGCCTTGCTAGCGGTCTGTCAATTTTGTTGATCTTTTCAAAAAACCAACTCCTGGATTCATTGATTTTTTGGAGGGTTTTTTGTGTCTCTATCTCCTTCAGTTCTGCTCTGATCTTAGTTATTTCTTGCCTTCTGCTAGCTTTTGAATGTGTTTGCTCTTGCCTCTCTAGTTCTTTTAATTGTGATGTTAGAGTGTCAATTTTAGATCTTTCCTGCTTTCTCTTGTGGGCACTTAGTGCTATACATTTCCCTCTACCCACTGCTTTAAATGTGTCCCAGAGATTCTGGTATGTTGTATCTTTGTTCTCATTGGTTTCAAAGAACATCTTTATTTCTGCCTTCATTTCGTTATGTACCCAGTAGTCATTCAGGAGCAGGTTGTTCAGTTTCCATGTAGTTGAGCAGTTTTGATTGAGTTTCTTAGTCCTGAGTTCTAATTTGATTGCACTGTGGTCTGAGAGACAGTTTGATATAATTTCTGTTCTTTTACATTTGCTGAGGAGTTCTTTACTTCCCACTATGTGGTCAATTTTGGAATAAGTGCAATGTGGTGCTGAGAAGAATGTATGTTCTATTGATTTTGGGTGGAGAGTTCTGTAGATGTCGATTAGGTCTTCTTGGGGCAGAGCTGATTTTAATTCCTGGATATCCTTGTTAACTTTCTGTCTCGTTGATCTGTCTAATGTTGACAATGGAGTGTTAAAGTCTCCCATTATTATTGTATGGGAGTCTAAGCGTCTTTTGTAAGTCACCAAAGACTTGCTTTATGTATCTGGGTGCTCCTGTATTGGGTGTATATGTATTTAGGATAGTTAGTTCTTCCTGGTGAATTGATCCCTTTACTACTATGTAATGACCTTCTTTGTCTCTTTTGATCTTTCATGGTTTAAAGTCTGTTTTATCAGAGATTAGGATGGCAACTCCTGCTTTTTTTTTTTTGTTTGTTTTGTTTTCCATTTGCTTGGTAGATCTTCCTCCATCCCTTTATTTTGAGCCTATGTGTATCTGCATGTGAGATGGGTCTCCTGAATACAGCAGACTGATGGGTCTTGACTCTTTATCCAATTTGCCAGTCTGTGTCTTTTAATTGGACCATTTAGCCCATTAAGGTTAACATTTAAGGTTAATATTGTTATGTGTGAACTTGATCCTGTCATTATGATATTAGCTGGTTATTTTGCTCACTCGTTGATGCAGTTTCTTCCTAGCATCAATGGACTTTACATTTTGACTTGTTTTTGCAATGGCTGGTACCGGTTGTTCCTTTCCATGTTTAGTGCTTCCTTCAGGATCTCTTGTAGGGCAGGCCTGGTGGTGACAAAATCTCTATGCATTTGCTTGTCTGTAAAGGATTTTATTTCTCCTTCACTTATGAAACTTAGTTTGGCTGGATATGAAATTCTGCATTGAAATTCTTTTCTTTAAGAATGTTGAATATTGGCCCACACTCTCTTCTGACTTGGAGAGTTTCTGAGGAGAGATCTGCTGTTAGTCTGATGGGTTTCCCATTGTATATAACCTGACCTTTCTCTCTGGCTGCCCTTAACGTTTTTTTTTTTTTTTTTTTCATTTCAACTTTGGTGAATCTGACAATTTTGTGTCTTCGAGTTGCTCTTCTCGAGGAGTATCTTTCTGGCATTCTCTGTATTTCCTGAATTTGAATGTTTGCCTGCCTTACTAGGTTGAGGAAGTTCTCCTGGATGATATCCTGCAGAGTGTTTTCCAACTTGGTTCCATTTTCCCTGTCACTTTCAGGCACACCAATCAGATGTAGATTTGGTCTTTTCACATAATTCTGTATTTCTTGAAGGCTTTGTTCATTGCTTTTTACTCTTTTTTCTCTACAATTCTCTTTCTGCTTCATTTCATTCATTTGATCTTCAATCAATGATACTCTTTCTTCCAGTTGATCTAGTCAGTTCCTGAAGCTTGCGTATTTGTCACTTGGTTCTCATGTTATGGTTTTCATCTCTATCAGTTCTTTTAAGGTCTCCT
This sequence comes from Piliocolobus tephrosceles, assembly GCF_002776525.5. Taxonomy (NCBI): domain Eukaryota; kingdom Metazoa; phylum Chordata; class Mammalia; order Primates; family Cercopithecidae; genus Piliocolobus; species Piliocolobus tephrosceles. Next base: position 3,528 of record NW_022301568.1, on the reverse strand, counting down.
CTGCATCGATTATTCTAGTTATCCATTCATCCGTTCTGTTTTCAAGGTTTTTAGTTTCTTTGCCCTGAAAGTCATTCTCCGTCCAGCTTTGTTCTGTTGCTGGCGATGAGCTGCGTTCCTTTGGAGGGGGAGATAGGCTCTGATTTTTTGAATTTCCAGCTTTTCTGCACTGCTTTTTCCCCAACTTTGTGGTTTTATCTGCCTTTGGTCTTTGATCATGGTGACATACTGATGAGGTTTTGATGTGGGTGCCCTTTCTGTTTGTTAGTTTTCCTTCTAACGGTCGGGACCCTCAGTTGTAGGTCTGTTGGAGTTTGCTTGAGGTCCACTCCATACCGTTTGCCTGAGTATCAGCAGCGGAGGCTGCAGAAGATAGAATATTACTGAACAGCGAGTATTGCTGTCTGATTCTTGCTCTGAAAGCTTCTTCTCAGGTTTGTACGCCACCCTATGAGGTGTGTGGTGTCAGTCTGCACCTTAGTTGAAAATGCAGAAATCACCTATCTTCTGTGTTGCTCACACTGAAAGCTGGAGGCCAGTGCTATTCCTATTTGGCCTAAGTGGGCACAACTCCTATTTTTTCTTTTTAAAAGTTTTATTCAGGGTGTTTTTATTTTGTTTTTAAGGTAGACTCTCATTTTGTCAACCAAGCTGCAGTACAGAGATGCAGTCATAGCCCACTGCAGCCTCAGCTACCAGGTTCAGCCTCCTGAGTAGCTGGAATTACAGTCACATACTGGCTAATTATTGTAGTTTTTGTAGAAATAGGACCTTGTCCTGCTTCCCAAACTGTTCTTGAACACCTATGCACAAGCATTCCTCAACTCAACCTCCCCAACTGCTGGGACTGTGGGCATGAGCCACCATGCCCAGCCTTGACCCTTTTTAAATGAAATGTAGATTAAAACAAATATATTGTACAGATGAATAAACATTAATTTTGTATTCAATAATATAAGCTTATAGCTGCTCTTATAACCGTTACTTAATTTTTTCCGTTTAAATCATTTTAAAAAACGTAAAGCATGAGCACACACATTAGCCTTTTATTATGCAGAGACAGGGTCTTCAATATTATCATCACCCCCTCCACATCTTGTTCCACTGAATGTCTACAGGGCAGTAACACACATGGAGGGGTCACCTCCTATGTTAACAATGCCTCCTACTGAAATATTTCCTGTTCTGGAATATCTCCTATTATGTCTTATACTTAGCCTTTTTTTTTTTTTTTTTTTTTTTTTTTTTTTTTTTTTTTT
>NW_022301568.1:0-2169 GCF_002776525.5 Piliocolobus tephrosceles | reverse complement strand
TATAGTCAGTAGAGTACATACCAGTACATGGATGGTTGTTATCATTATCAAGAATTATGTATGGTATGTATGTAATTATGTGTGCTAGACTCACACAATTGGCAGTGCAATCGGTTGTTTACACCAGTGTCACCACAAAAACTTGAGGGATGTGATGCTCTTCAGAGCCACTATGTCATTGCTAAACAATAGGAATTTTTCAGTTGCATTATAATCTTATGAGACCACCATTGTATATATTCCAATCGTTGAACTTAGTCATTTGGCACATGACTATATTGAAAAGTATTATGTTTATAGGGATGAAGACCTGGTAGTTAGCCACTGTGGTAGGGTCCTACACCTACCTTTGACATTTGCCCCAACAGCTTTCTACCACAAATGACCAAGACGTTATCTGGACAAGTCTTTTTTCAGACCTTGCCTCTCTTTTCTATCCAGGTATAGCCTTTATGAGATAGATAACAGATCTATTGGTCCTGCCTTGTTCTAATTGCCCAGCTTGGCAGGGTTGGGAAGGATGCTGGCAACCACCCCAAAATAACCTGCTGCCTGCAAAGGGATAATATGCCTCCACCATTCCCTTCTTTAGAGTCCTTAACTTCTCTTATTATATATTCACTTGAGTCATACAGCTAGGCCTCCCTGCTTCTGAACAAATTCTGTAAGATTAGTGTTGTTTGGTCTGAGAGTACAAAACCCAGACACCCAGACTCATGACCGTTCTAGTCTTTTTTGATCATAGATATGTACAGTCAAACTCCAGGTCAATCTATTTGGTAGGCATAAGATTTGAATATTTATTCCACCAGAATGTCTTTTTTTTTTTTTGAAAGCAGCTTAAGACCTCAGAGCAGAGTGGTCATGGGTCAGGCTTTCATAGGACATGAAGTCACTGCAGCAAGACTGGGAATATAACCTGAGTGGACCCAAGCAGTGGACCCAGATGGGCAGCAAGACCTCTGAAGTCCTTTATTGTCTAATTCCTGCCCATATATGCTAAAAAAGAGTATTCTAACATGTGTCCTTGTTTCTTCTGTTTCATTTTGTATTTCTTTCTTTCTAAAGAACCCCATGATTACAGAAAGTGGCTTACCATTCTCTGAGATCCCTAAAGACAAGTACAAGACAAGAAATTTAATTTAACATCATGAGTTCTTGATTACATACACAGTTTGTGAGATAGGTTACAGAAGCAAAGGGAGGTTTGTTCACCTGGTAAGTCCCTATGGTCTGGAGAAAATGTCATTCATTGAAAAAGCAGGCCTGCTCATGTGGAGATTAAAGCTGTATTGGGAAAAGCTGACACAGCAGTCTTTAATTTGCATCTTAATAAGAATGGCCAGTGTCTGGTATTGCAAGAAGATACACATTAAGAAGTCTTTATAGACAAAAGAGCCTTTGATAGTGAAGTCAGATTTTAGGACTGACAGGCAGAATAAAGTTTTACATGTGCAAGGATGGTGGTGGAAGAAAAAAAATTGTTAGAACATTCTTTTGGCAGAGGGACCATTTCACAGCTGGAAGAAAGATGAAACAACTTTAAGAACCCAGGACACGAAAACTGTAGGATCCTGCTTTTAGGAATCCTAAAGGCTGAAGGGATTCAATGCATGCAGGGAGTGAAAGCCAAAGATATATGCAGCCTTTTTGTGTATTCAGTAGCCAGTAATGCTTGCTCCTGTAGACCCCAGTCTGGTGGATATAGGGTAAGGACTTCTATGTGGAAATGCTTCTGTAACCTGACCTATGCCCGAAACTGTCTGTTGAGGTTGGACTGAGAAGCCAGAGAAGAGCACACTCCAAACAAAGAGGCTTGCTCCTGTAGACCCCAGTCTGGTGGATATAGGGTAAGGACTTCTATGTGGAAATGCTTCTGTAACCTGACCTATGCCTGAAACTGTCTGTTGAGGCTGGACTGAGAAGCCAGAGAAGAGCACACTCCAAACAAAGAGGCAGGTTACCTTTCTGCTTTGGCCTGTAGAAGTGGTTGTGGGATAGTGGGTAGACCACAAGCATTTAAGATTTAGCATTGCTCAGGACATGCTGTGTCCTGTCCTGGAACTGATTAGACCTATTTCTGCTTGGCTGCCAAAATTCCAAGGTTTCAGGAATTCTCAGAGGGTCGGGGCTACTGTCCTTGAAGCTTCCTTCCCTCTTGGATAAATT
>NW_022301567.1:3579-6226 GCF_002776525.5 Piliocolobus tephrosceles | reverse complement strand
TTGCTATCTCTGTAGTCTGGCTGAAAATCTAACAACCCTGGCAATATTGACTTCTGGTGAAGATGCCCAGCAACAGGAACTCATCTATTGTTGGCAAAAAATGCAAAATGGTATAGCCACTTTTGAAGACAGCTTGGGAGTTTCTTATGTAGCAAGATATAGTCTCACCATACCACCCCAGAAGTCTTGCTGTTAGGTTTTCACCCAATTAATTTTAAGATATATGTACACAAAACACTATGTATGAATGTTTGTAATGGATTTCTTTATAATTGCCAAACACTGGGAACAAACAAGATGTCTTTTTATATGCTGGGGAGGTTTGTCCCTTCCACATCTCGTGTTGAAATGTGATTCCAAATGTTGGAATCGGGGCCTGGTGGGAGGTCATTCCATTAAGGGGGTGCATCTCCAATGAATGGTTTACCACCATCCCCGTATGTGATAAGTGAGTTTTTCGCAGTTCATTCACACAAGATCTGGTTGTTTAGACGTTTGCCAACTCCTCACACCACTCTCTTGCTTTTGTGCTTACCATGTTGACATGCTGGCTCTCTGTTGACTGCTGTCATGATTGTAAGCTTCCTGAGGCCTCACTAGAGGCAGATGCCATCATCATGCTTCCTGTAAAGCCCACAGAACCATTAGCCAACTAAGTATTTTTTACCTAGCCTCAGGTGTTTCTTTTCTTTTGAGACAGAGTCTCACTCTGGCACCCAGGCTGGAGTACAGTGGCATGTTCTTGGCTCACTGTAAACTCTGCCTCCTGGGTTAAAGTGATTCTCCTGCCTCAGCCTCCCAAGTAGCTGGGACTACAGGTGCCCGCTACCATGCCCAGCTAATATTTTTGTACTTTTAGTACAGATGGGGTTTCACCGTGTTAGCCAGGATGGTCCCAATCTCCTGACCTCGTGATCCACCCACCTAGGCCTCCCAAAGTGCCGGGGTTACAGGTGTGAGCCACCATGCCCATCCCAGGTGTTTCTTTATAACAATGCAAGAATGGCTTAACACATCCTTCAGTAGGTACATGGATAAGCAAACTAAGGTATACTCATACAATAAAATACAATTCAGAACTGTTTTAGTCTATTTTGTGCTGATACAACAAAATACCTGAGACTGAGTAATTTGTAAAGAGCTCACGTTTCTTTCTCACAGTTGTGGATTCTGGGAATCCCAAGGTGAAGGTGCTGGCATCTAGTGAGGCCTACTTGCTGCATCCTTACTTAGAAGAAAGAGAAACTAGACCTGAAGATCAAGCTAGCAAGCCAGCTGAATGCTTCAAGAAGCCTCTTTTATAAAAGCCTTAGTCTCATTAATGAGAAAGGAACCCTCATGACCTAATCATCTTTTAAAGGCCCCACCCCTTAATACCATCATATTGGCAACACTTGAATCTTGGAGAGCACCCATTCAAACCATAGCAAGAGTTTAAAAGTAATAAGATAAAAAGAAACACTAAGACACAAATGAATATTAAATGCATATTACTAAGTGAAAAAAGCCAATCTGAAAAGGCGTGTTACCATTAAATGACATTCTGGAAAACGCCAAGCTATTGAGAGGATAAACATGGTAGTGCCTGTCATGAATGACATGGGAAGGGATTGAACAGGTACAGCACAGGACAGTGATGCTAATTTTATATGATACTGTGACAGTGGATACACGACATAATATGTTTATCAAGAACTTGATGAAAAAATGAACCTAATACGTGCAAATAAAATAAATGTTTAGGATCTTCAGGGATCTCATGATAAAATGCAAAAGGAGAGAATGAAACCTCACTGGATTATATGTGTGAAACAAACTTGCTGTAGGAGTTCAAGAGAAAAGGTAGAAACCTATGTATATTTGGAAATAAGTAGAGTCTCTAAGACTAAAGGCAAGCTGACCATAAGCCTGTACTCTCATTGAAGAAGTCATTTGCACAGGAATATGAGTTAATAATTCTGAAACTGCAATACATGAATAAAAGAATTTAATATTTAAGGAAATTGGTGATGGGTAGTAAAAGCCAAGTTTCTGACTGTTGTGTGTGAAGTTTCAGAGAAGAAAGAGGCGAAGGTGGAACAATCCATGTGACAATGAATTTGATTTAGAGAAATAAGTATGAACTCCTGTTGTGCTTCACACAGATACACATAGTTTCATATAGAAATATGTATGAATGTATTTATATATAATCGGCATAATATACACACATATATATTCCCTCTCAGCTTACAGGGCCTGGAAGCAACAACACTCTCATTAAAAATAAATATACTTAGAGCCAGAGCTTATTTTCAAATACCATTATCTAATAAAAGAAACCAGGAGTGCTAGCAGAAATGACTGACTCTAGGTCTGGGGCAGGATATATACAAGGTGAACAGAAAGCATTTTGTACAGCTAGAAATTAAGAAAGTCTACACACACACGCTGTGTTAGTTAGTTTACATACTGTAATAAAGAACTATCTGTGACTGGGTCATTAATGAATCGGTTTAATTGACTCACAGTTCAGCAGGTTGTACAAGAAGCGTGGCTGGGAGGCCTCAGGAAACTGACAATCATGGCAGAAGACAAAGAAAAAGCAAGTCCATGTTAACATGGTAGAGTGGAAGAGACAAAGGAGGAAGTGCTACATACTTTTAAA
>NW_022301567.1:389-3479 GCF_002776525.5 Piliocolobus tephrosceles | reverse complement strand
AATTCAATATGAGATTTCCAAGGGGACACAGAGACAAACTCTACCATTTAGCACCCAGACCCTCCCAAATCTCATTTTCTTCTCACATTTCAAAATAAAATCATGCCTTCCCAACAGTCACCCAAAGGCTTAACTCATTCTAGCATTAACTCAAAAGTCCAAATCCAAAGTCTCATCTGAGACAAGGCAAGTCTCTTTCACCTAAGAGTCTATAAAATCAATAACAAGTTAGTTATTTCCAAGATACAATGGGGATACAGGTATTGAGTAAATGTTCCCCTTCTAAATGGGAAAAATTGTCCAAAACAAAGCAGCTACAGACCCCATGTAAGTCTGAAACCCAGCAGGGTGGTCATTAAATATCCAAGGTCCCAAATAATCTCCTTTGACTCCATGTCTGACATCCATGTCACACTAATGCAAGGGGTGTAATCCCAAGGCTTTGGGTAGCTCTACTCCTCTGGCTCTGCAGGGTACAGCCCCACAGCTGCTTTTACAGTCTCTCATTGAGTGCCTGTGGTTTTTCCAGGAACATGATGGAAGCTGTTGGTGGATCTACAATTTTGGGGTCTGGAGGCCAGTGGCCCTCTTCTCATAGCTCCACTAGGCAGTGCCCCAGTGAAAACTCTGTGTGGGGGTTCCAACCCCACATTTCTGTTGTGCACTGCCCTAGTACAGGTTTACCATGAGGATTCCACCCCTGCAGTAGATTTTAGCCTGTACATCCAGGCATTTCCATACATCCTTTAAAATCTAGGTGGAGGCTCCCAAGCATCAACTCTTGCCCTCTGTGCACCCACAGGCTCAACACCAAGTGGAAGCTTCCAGGGCATGGTGCTTGTCTCCTCTGAAGCAATGACCCGAGTTGTACCTTTGCCCCTTTCAGCTGCAGTTGGAGGTGGAGTAGCTACAATGCAGGCTGCCATGTCCTGAGGCCCTGGCCTGTCCCATGAAACCATTGTTTCCTCCTAATTCTCCAGGCCTGTGATGGTATGGGCTACCCTGAAGGTCTCCGAAATGTCTTGGAGGCATTTCTTTCATTGTCTTGGCTATTAACATTTGGCACCTCTTATGCAAATTTCTGCAGCTGACTTAAATTCTTACCTAGAAAATGGGTTTTTCTTTACAACCACATGGTCAGGCTGCAAATTCTCCACACTTTTGTGCTCTGTTTCCCTTTAAAATATAAGTTGTAATTTCAGATAATCTCTTTGTTCATGCAAACAGCATGTGCTATTAGAAGCAGACAGGCCTCATCTTGAATGCTTTGCTGCTTAGAAATTTCTTCCATGAGATACCCTAAATTATCTCTCTCAAGTTTAAACTTCCACAGATCTCTAGAACAGGGGCACAATGTTGCCGGTCTCCTTGCTAAAGCATAGCAAGAGTGGTCTTTGCTCTACTTCCTGATAAGTTCCTCATTTTCATCTGAGACCACCTCAGCCTAGACTTTACTGTCCATATCACTATCAACATTTTGGCCACAGCCACGCAACAAGTCTCTAGGAAGTTTCAAACTTTCCCTCATCTTTCTATCTTCTTCTGAGCCCTCCAAACTTCCAAATTCTGCCCATTACCTAATTCCAAATTCACTTCCATGTTTTCAGGTATCTTTATAGCAAAGCTCCACTCCCAGTACCAATTTTCTGTATTTGTTCTCACACTGCTATCAGGCAGTACTTGAGACTGGGTAATTTATGAAGAAAAGAAGTTTACTTGACTCACAATTCTTCTTACTATACAGGAAGCATGGCTATGAAGCCTCAGGAAAGTTACAAAAGTATGTCTTACCATGACAAAGCAGGAGACAGACAGTACAAAGTGGGAAGTGCTACACAGTTTTAAACAACCAGAGAACTTATGAGAACTCACTGTTTATCATGAGAACAGCAAGATGGAAATCTGCCCCCATGATCCAATCAACTCCCATCTGGTACCTCCCCCAACATTAGGAATTGCAATTCAACATGAGATTTTGGTGGGGACACAGAGTCAAACCATATTTCACATACACACACACATATGCACACACGCACCTACACACACACACGCACACACAATGAAGGGGGCATGCCAAAGAAACACAGGAATTATTATTCAAGAGTCCATACTGATATAATATTGGAATCAATATATTGAGAGTAAACACATTGCTCATGCAGAAGAATTCTAGATAATTTATCTAGATTTCATTTTCAAGGAAGTAAAGCATAACTCCCTCCTTAAATATGGGCTGTCCATAGTGACTTTCTTCTAAATAATGCATGGGAACAAAAGAGGAAAAGAGTAACTTTACAATGAAGAAACCAGACAAATACTATTTGTGATCAAGGTTCACCTCAATACTGACAAGTCTTGATAATATGAACCCTTGGAATATGATGAAAATGATGCTTCACTTTTATATTTTTCTTTCTGTAAACACATACCCTAGTTTAATCGTGAGAAACATGTCAGACAGGACAGAGATGAGGGACATTCTATGAAACAAAGAATGTCTGACAAATTGTCATGGCCAAGAGTAGCCTAAGGAGACCTCATATCTAAATGTACAAAATGATATCTTGGATGGAATTTTAAAATAGAAAAAAGTAGATTAGGTAAAAAGTTAGAAATTTTAATGAAGAATAGACTTTAGTTAATAATAATGTATCAAAAATGGTTTATTAATTGTGATGAATGTGCTGAGTCAATGTAAGAAGGCAGTAATAAGGGAAAGTCTGGGTATATGGGAAGTCTGTGTACTGCAGAATTTTTCCATAAACTAAAACTATTCTTAGATGTTTCCTTAGGCCGGGCGTGGTGGCTCCCACCTGTAATCCCAGCACTTGGGGAAGTCGAGGCGGGCAGATCATGAGGTCAGGAGATCAAGACCATCCTGGCTAAGCCGGTGAAAGCCCATATCCACTAAAGATACAAAAAAGTAGCCGGACATGGTGGTGGGCGCCTGTAGTCCCAGCTACTCGGGGAGCTGAGGCAGGAGAATGGCGTGAACGTGGGCGGCAGAACTTGTAGTGACCAGAGATCGCACCACTGGGCTCCAGCCTGGGCAACAGAGTAAGACTCCGTCTCAAAAAAAAAAAAAAAAAA
>NW_022301567.1:0-289 GCF_002776525.5 Piliocolobus tephrosceles | reverse complement strand
AAAAATTAAAAACGTTTGACCACTCATTCTTTTTGAGAAGCTGTGTTGAAATGGCCACAAAACTGTACATTCCCTCAGGAGGTGAATTTAGCAACATCTAACTAAAACTACATAGGTTTTTTAACTCTTTGATCCCCCAGGTTCGCTTCTAAGAATTCACTCTGAGACCTGTTTCCAGTAATACAAAAATAGTTACCCAGAAAAAGTTGTATGTGGCATCATTTGTAATGACAATTATTGGGAAGAAAAAAAACTGTGAACCCATACTTAAGATAATGTTTGAATAAAT